>NC_025997.2:125499979-125799979 GCF_000442705.2 Elaeis guineensis | reverse complement strand
TTTTGGACTCTAACTTGCCTTTTGTCGCCTTCTCTCAAATCCCATGCCTAAAAAAAATATATGATGCCCCTTCTTTTATTTTTTCACAATGAAACCAGATCCTATCTAATTTTTCATGGTGAGAAATTCTTCTTTTGTCGCACAAAAGAAAGAGATAAAAATAAGTGGGCGGCAAGGGTTAAGAGATAATGTCAAACATTATCCATATAGTATCCTATTTCAAATCAGATGTGAACAAACCAAATAAAATCAGATCCTATCCAAATTTGGACGTGAGATAGAAAAGGAAAAGGGCTCTTTGGCATAAAAAAATTTCATACAAAAACTATTTGTGCATGAGGAAATATAGCATCAAAAAATGTGGTGTAAGGGGAGGAAGAGTCCAATACAATATGGACTCTTGGTTTCCTAATTTGAATCCAAACCAAATCACATCTGATTTAGCCCAAATAAAATATATAAAATCTAATCTAATTAGATTTATAAATTTTTAATCAAATTTTAATCAAATTAAAAATTTATTAAACCAAAGTCCTGATCAAATCAGAGATATTTCTCCCTTAGTGATTAGGTTATCTCATAATCTAATCAGGTTAAACCTAATTGAATCAAATTCAATTAGATTTTATTTAATCCTCTTTGCTCAATCAAATTAAGCTAATCAGTAATCTAATTACTAATTAATTTTTTATTAATTCACTAATATTTAATGAATTAATTTATTATAATTTTTGCATAAGGTTAATCATCAATCAAATTGACGATTAAGCCCTTGAATGATTCTCAATCATTGATCAGCCATATAATCAATCAAATTTTTTTTTTAAGTATGATCCCATAGGTTCGAACCTAAGTCGGTATCACAGAAATAAAATTTTGAACCAATCGATATAAATATCTAGCAATGGTGACCCGACGTCTGGATAGGTCGAATGATGGTGAAGCAACATTCAAGAATCTATTGGCATATGATTACCGTATAATTCATCCTTTTGAACCTAATGCTCGAAGATGACCTAAGATTTAACTATCAATCCTAGATAAGTCATTCACATTGTATTTCAATCTTTCAAATCTATTACATGGATTATCCGAATCCAGATTTTGCTAAATTGAAATACATTGATACATTATTTCCTACTAATTTGGAGAGATCAATCTCATCTTGACTCACACACCGACTTGATAAGTACTTGACTGTACCCAAAAATCTTTCGTTAGTGAATTAAAAACTCAGTTAGTCTGACACCAAAGTATAGTGAGTTACTTGTAAGTCACTGTGGTGATCTCAGATCAGAGGGATACTTATATCCATATCCTTTACGAGCTACTCTTGACAACAGAGTGCTCCACAGTTGGTCATGTTCATTGACGATATACTCCTACATCTCACCTATATGCCATACCAATGTCTCCACACCATTTGGTTATAAGGACAATCAATGCATATGACACATAATGATCTATACTTGATATCGCTATCATCTTAGTAATAGCGTATCATTTGATTATGAACCAATTTAAGGACTATGCGATAAATCTTTCTTTATCAATCAAAGTAGTCCTACGAACTTCATCACAACATAAAAGTTTGTTAGAAGATGTAATCTTGTGATAAAAAAGATCAAATAATTTTTATTATTTATCAATTCATATATATTTATAATTAGCACAATCATCAAACGATTGATTTTAGGACATATTTTACAACAACTCCCACTTGGACTAAAGTCAATCAGTATAGTATCATATACCCATCTTCGATTTATCATCTTAGAACTCCTAAAGACTAAGGCTTTAGTAAATAGGTTGGTCAAGTTTTTCTTTTCGTCGATCTTTTAAAGATTGATGTTACCTTAATAGATTTTCTGAATAAAGTGGTAGCGATGCAAAATGCTTGGTAAGCTAATGGAACTTCGACTCTTTGGCATGAACTGTAGCTCCGGTGCTGTACAATACAACAGAACCATCATCGGAGGGTGCTACTCCTAGCTTGTCAGTGAATCTGTATAATAACATAACTTTCTTGCAAGCATCGAATGCTGTAATACATTCTGTCTTGCAATTTAAATTTGGCTATATTGCTCTGCTTGGAACCTTTCCAGCAGATTGTTCCATTATTTAGGATAAGGATGTATTCCGATACGTTCTTACTATTATTATGTCCAACTAAAAATAGGAGTCATACTCTACAAATTTTAAGTCAGATTCTTCATAATCGAATCGTTAGTCCTTAGTATTTCTCAAATACTTAAGGATAACCTTCCAGTGATTCTCATTCGGATCTTACAGATATCTACTCACTGTCCTGGTGAATATACTATATCCAGTCTCGTATATGGTGTTCATAATAGAATAAATTCTACTGATAAATACTCTATATACGTTTGACTGGGATAACCCAAGCACCCTCTTGGATCTATCTCTATAGATCTTCATCCCTAGGATGATGAATGCTTTTCTCAAAGTCCTTTATGGAGAATCAATAATAACAGCGAAACTTTTATTCTTTGTAATATAAGGAATATCATTTTCGATTAAGAAAATTTTATTTATATATGATGGTGCAAAAATCTGCCAGCGCCGGAGAAGCTGGAGTCGAGGGAGTCGCGGTCGCCGTCGGGACCTGCAAAAGAAGTCTAAACCAGAGTTGGGGTTTCTCTGGCAAGATCCTCCGACGCTCAAGTCAGTTCTCTGCCTCAACAAGAATGGAGTGCTCGAACAAAAATTTTAGCAGAGTTTTGGGATAGAAAATAGAGCTTAGAGAATAACATATCTGGGGTCCCCCTTTTATAGGCGGAGGGGGCAACAGACTGATAGTGATGTCTGTAACCGTCTGGCGGTGGGCTATCCAGGGTCAGGAGAAGTTTGTTGCGAAGAGTAGTGGAGTGGGATCGTGGCCATCACCGGGACATGCCACGTGGAGTCTGCTGTGGGGAGTGGAGCGGCGTCCGTTGTCGTAACTTGCCAGAGGGTGGAGGAACCGCGTGGTATCCATCGCAGGAAGTGAAGTAGAATCGTGGCCATTATTGTGGTTTGCCAAGGAGTGATGGAGCCGTACGGAATCCATCGCAGGAAGTGGAGCAGAGTCGTGGCCATTACTGCAGCCGGCCAGGGAGTGATGGAGCTGCGCGGGATCTGTTGCAGGAAGTGGAGCAGAGTCGTGGCCATTACTGCAGCCCGCTAGGGAGTCCAGGTCTCGGTTGGAGTCCGGTCCCCATAGAAGGCTGGATGGGGATCATTCGTCGAGGAGTCTCGGCCAAGGCCATTCGTGATAGAAATTTGAAGTAGATCATTTGCAGCGAAAACTCGGTGTGGGTCACTTGCAGTAAGGGCTTGGAGTCCGGCTCCCGTAGGAGTCCGGATGAAGTCTTCCTGCAGCCGAAGTCGGGGACGAAGTCCGGCTTCCATAAGAGTCCGGGCGAAGTCCTCTTGCAGTTGAAGTCGGAGATGAAGTCCGGACGAAGTCTTCCAGCAGTTGAAGTCGGGGACGGAGTTCGGCTCCCGTAGGAGTCCGGGCGAAGTCTACCTGCGATCAAAGTCGGGGGCGAAGTCTGGCTCCCGTGGGAGTCCGGACGAAGTCTTCTTGCGGTTGAAGTCGGGGATGAAGTCCGGCTCCCGTAGGACTCCGAACGAAGTCACCTGCACTTAAAGTCAGGGGCGAAGTCCGGCTCCCGTGGGAGTCCGGACGAAGTTTACCAGCAGTTGAAGTCGGGTGCGAAGTCCGGCTCCCGTAGGAGTCCGGACGAAGTCTTCCAGCAGTTGAAGTCGGGGATGAAGTTCGGCTCCCGTAGGAGTCCGGACGGAGTCTATCAGTAGTTGAAGTCGGGGACGAAGTCTAGCTCCCGTAGGAGTCCGAACGGAGTCTACCTGCGATCAAAGTTGGGGGCGAAGTCCGGCTCCCGTAGGAGTCCGGACGGAGTCTTCTTGCAGTTGAAGTCGGGGATGAAGTCCGGCTCCCATAGGAGTCCGGACGAAGTCTTCCAGCAGTTGAAGTCGGGGACGAAGTTCGGCTCCCGTAGGAGTCCGGACGAAGTCTTCCAGCAGTTGAAGTCGGAGACGAAGTCCGACTCCCGTAGGAGTCCGGACGAAGTCTTCCAGCAGTTGAAGTCGGGGACGAAGTCCGGCTCCCGTAGGAGTTCGGACGAAGTCTTCCAGCAGTTGAAGTCGGGGATGAAGTTCGGCTCCCGTAGGAGTCCGGACGAAGTCTTCCAGCAGTTGAAGTCGGGGACGAAGTCCGGCTCCCGTAGGAGTCCGGATGAAGTTTTCCAGCAGTTGAAGTCAGGGACGAAGTCTGGCTCCCGTAGGAGTCCGGACGGAGTCTACCTGCACTTAAAGTCAGGGGAGAAGTCCGGCTCCCGTAAGAGTCTGGACGAAGTTTACCAGCAGTTGAAGTCGGGGACGAAGTCCGGCTCCCGTAGGAGTCCGGACAAAGTCTTCCAGCAGTTGAAGTCGGGGACGAAGTCCGGCTCCCGTAGGAGTCCGGACGAAGTCTTCCAGCAGTTGAAGTCGGGGATGAAGTCTGGCTCCCGTAGGAGTCCGGATGAAGTCTTCCAGCAGGTGGTCGACCACCGTCGAACTTGGGTGGAATCCGCCCGTCGTGGTGAGTCCGGTCGATGTTGGTGGGGGTTCATCCGTCGGCAGAACTTGAGAATGTTGCGGAGGCTCGACCGCCAGAGAGGTTCGGCGAGGTGTCGTCGGAGGTCTGACGTCAGTAGAATCCCCGGAGGGTCACCCCTATCACGAACTTCGGCTGGAAGGTATTTTATACCCAACACCAGTCCCCCTACTTCCGAGTTCGAGTTTCGAATAAAGGAAGTAAAGAGAAATTTTCACAACTGAAGTTATCCCCTTGAATCCCGTGCACAATCATCCTCAGATATTCTGGCATTTAATGCGCGCGCGCTGGAGTCTTTTCGAATCGAGGCGATCCGAAGGGACCTTTCAGAATTCTCGCTGGAGCGTTGGCCTAGGTATGGCGCAGTAATGGCTCTGTCAGCTGTCAGCCGCTTTTAGCCGCCTGCCATGGAGAGTGGGACACGTGGCGAGTGTGGGTCGGCCTGGGGAGATTCGCGATCATTATAGCGTCGGATCCTAGGATCTATTTAAACCCGCCTTTCCGCCTTTAGAGGCCTCATTCCGTCTGAAAATTCTGTCGGTGTCTGTCTTCTCCTCGAGAGCTCTGACCCTCCTTGGCATCTATCTTGGCCCTAAGCGTCCTTCGAGTCATCCCTGTCTTCGCACCTTCTGCATCCTTCGGAAAGACTTAGGTTAGTCCCGAAACTTTCATTCCCTTTCTCGCCATTTGGATGCCCCTTCTTCCTCCATTTTTCTTCTGTCGCATTCCTTTAGTTTGGTTCCCCGCAAACCTTTCGCCTCTTATTCTGCCTAATTTCTTCAGGATTTTTAGGGTCCTTATTTGAAATATCTTCTGGCACCTCTACCTCTAGTGATTTCGGGAGTTCGTCCGCCTCAGCCCTCCAGAATCCCCACACTGTAGACGAACCCACATCTGGGGCTGGTCCTCGCTCGATTTTTACGTCGGGTGCCCTTCTCTGTTCTCTGACTCCGGATGAACTCCTACTGATAAGGGTTCAGTATGGAGTTCCTCCAGAGTACGATCTGGAGCTTCCTGGTCCCGCCGACCGGACTAGCACCCCCCACCTGGCCATTTTTGCCTGTACCAGGAGGCCTTCCGTGCCGGACTCCGACTTCCTCTTCCGCCTTTCATCGTCGTTTTTTTTCATTTTTTGGATATTTCTTTAGCTTCAGTTGCGCCGAACTCCTTTAGGTTTTTGATAGGGTTCCTCTCCCTTTGCCACGTAGTCGAAGTTCAGCCGTCCCTTTCTTTGTTTAGGCATTTCTGCACCTTCAAGTGTCACCTCTCGGCGAAGGACTGGTGGTATTTCTCCCCTCAATTTGGCAAGAAGGGGTTGCTGAAAGGTGCTCCCTCTTCAATCCATAATTGGAAAAGGAAGTACCTCTTCGTCCACTATCCGACCTTGAGGCTGGGACTGCCCCCTTGGGGCTCTCTGAGGGACTCTGTCCGTCGGGCTCCTAGCCTGGGGGAGGACGACCTTTAGGCCGCCCGAAAGCTTCTTGGTTATTCGGCTCCTTCCCTCCCCAACCTTCTGAAGGAGCAGTTTTTGTTCAACATCGGCTTGAGTCCCCAGGATCCTGCGAGTATCCCACATTTCCTTTCCTCTTCTTTTCTCCTGCTCTTCTTCTTCTTCTCTCTTTTTTTTTTTCTTTTCTTCTTTTTTTTTTTTGCATGTCGCTTGTTCCTTTTTCACCCCATCACTGATCTTCTTTTTTTTTTTTTTAGGAATGGATGCCGAAGCAGCACGGATGCTCGCCAGGGGCCTCAAGGCCCACAAAAGAAAAAGTGCTGCGGCCTCCGGATCAGCAAAGAAAGCTAGAACAGAGGAGACGAGCTCTGCCGCGCCTGCCCAGGCGGCCCCCGCGCTCGACGTTCCTTCAGACGTCGAGCCCCCAGCTCCCCGGGCCTCTTCAAGGAGCTCTCCCACTGAGGTTCCCACCTCAGGGGATCGCGTCGAGATGGTGCCTGGGGCCGAGAGGGGGAGGAGAAGGAAGTCGGTGGCCTGCAGGGTGAGTAGCCGCCGGACCACCATCGAAGAATCCCACGGTTCCGACGAAGAGCCGGGGGAGAATCCCTTCAATGACAGGGACTTGATAAAGCGGTTGATTGACGGCTGCATCCTGCCCGAGGTCGTCGAGAGGATTGATCGAACCGACCCCGAACAGTGGGTTTGGGACTCCCTAGGGTCCTTTCTCGAGGTAAACAGATTCACCCTCCACCCCCTCCTCGCTCCTTCATTCTGACCTCATAGCCACCCTTGTAGATCGGGCACCAGCTCCTTACCAATATCGAGGCGACGAATCGGACGAGGAGGGACGCCATCCAGGCGGAGGAGAGTCGCCACGCCGAAGCTGCCCGCCTCAAAGAGAAGGCAGCCGAGGTAGTCACCCTCCAAGAGGCCCTGGAGAAAGAAAAGCAAGCCCTGGAGAAAGAGAAGCAGACCTCAGAGGAGACGGCGAGGAAGGCGGAGGTCGAGGTCGCAAACTTGGCAGAGCAGATCCCGGTCCTGGTCTCGGAGGCCAGGACTCTTGCGGTGGAGGAGTTCAAGGCCTCTCCAGAGATGAGGGATCTGAACGTCAAGTTCGGCCAAGAAGCATTCATCAAAGAATTCGAGCTCTGTCAAGAGAAGGTGGCCAAGAAATTTTTCGAGCTCGACCTCAGCTTCTTGGGCGAGGAGTCTGAAGATGAAGCCGGTCCCTCTCCCACTGCTACTGCCGCCGCAGCCCCCCTTCCAGGGACACCGATCTCCCCAACTCCCACTTCAGAGGTCTGAGACCTCTGACCTTGTATTTTTTTTTTACTGTAATTTTTTTTTCCTTTTTGTCTTTAAGAAACGTTCAATCAATAAAGTTGAATTTCTCCCTATGGAGGGCTTCTCCACTCTTCCTTCCTCCTTTTTTGTTTTTCTTTCTGCAATGGGATGCGCCTTGACGCTTTTGTCTCCCGATGGCAGTGTCCTACCGAAGCGCTTTCCCTGCCACAGGGGATTCCGCTGAAGTCCACGATCCAGTGTCTGAAGAAGGAGGTTCTTCATTTAACAAAAGGGTCGAAGAAGATGGATGGCGAGCTTCGCAGGTTGAGGGAGAGCCACTCTGAAGCCACCGCGGAGGCCACCCGCTTCCGAAACCTCCACGTGAAGGGGATCATGGAGTACAGTCGGAGGAAGGCGAACTTTGAGAAGGAGCTCGAGGAACACAAGAAGCGCGCCAGCGACCGATCTTGGGCTCAAGCTACCAAGATCAGTTCCCTCAGAGTGGAGTTGTCGGCTGCACAGGAGAGGATTAGCCAGTTGGAAGGAAGCTCATCCCGGCTTCCGACTCGGGCCGACAGTGATCGGGAATGATCGAAGAAGGTCTCCGACATTCAGCAGCAGCTTCAAGATGTCGAGGCGAGCTATGATGCGTACCGGGCTGGCTGGTACAGGCAGGTGGATGAATATAGGAGGAAGCTCAGGATGGCGATCGACGAGGTTGCCCACCTTCAGAGGCAGCTAGCTGGAGGGGCTCAGCTTGCTCCCGTTCGGCATTCCAGCGAACTCCAATCCCTGAGAAGAACCGTAGAAGAGCTATCTATCGCCCTTGGGGAGGAAAAGGCCGAGCTGCAGCAATTGAAGATCCAGCTGGTATGCGAGCAGCAGGCCGTCAAGGACGCGGAGGCGGAATCCGAGGTCCTGAGAAAAAGGCATCGAGAGGTGGAGAACGAAAGTCAGTGATTTCACCGAAGATACATGGAGATACTAATGAGAGAGAGGGAATTGGAAGCAGAAGTCGAAAGTTTAAGGCGTTCCCTGATGAGGGTCGAAGCCGAAAGTTCGAGGTGGGAGGAAGCCGGGCCCTCTTAGGGCTCTTTTTGTCTTTCGTCCTTCTATATGTCTCCTTTTGCCGCTTGTTTGCTTGTTGGTGTCGTAGCTTTTCTTTTTTTTTTTTGATGCCGATGTCGTCTAGAGGTTCTTGGTCGTCGCCGCACCGGCTTGCTTGTCTTGTCATCTTTCTTCTTCAGCCTCAAGGGCTCTGTAATATATACTTAATTAATGCAAAGGGAATTTTTCGTTACCTCCTTTACACATGTGTTGAATTGTCATTTGCCGAGCTTCCTTCGGCTTTTGCATTGTCCGATATCGATGCCGCTCGGAAGTACCCGATCGCCGTCGCATTGACCCGCCCTTCGGTTTATGGTCGCTGATTTATCCGGGATCACTCAGGTCTGACGTCCCCTTTCAGAGTTCAAGCTTGGAGGTCTGGGCTTATCATCGCCCTGAGGAAGCCGCCTTATCTCTGGCTCGTGTTTAGAGCTTTCTTGAAGGTCGGAGATTTTGATAAGAACTCCAATCCTTGCTGAGATGAGGTTCCTTGCATCTTTGATGCAATTTATTTTTCATTCATCGCTGATACAGTCCGTCGCTTTCCTTTTTAACTCCCCTCCCCTTTTTCTTTTTCCTTTTTCGAGTGAGGGTTTTCCCTCTGTTCTTGGAGGGGTTGCGGGAGCGCGAGGGGGTCGCTGGGAAGATTCTCTTTTTCCTATCTGATCTTAAATGACCAGATCTTGACTGGCGTCAGGATGGGGTTCTTCTCCTATTCTTGACATAATCGATTTTAGCTCAGGTTAGGGCGAGATCCTCCTCTTATCGCTATCAGGGCTATGGGGGTGCATATGGGCACTGCGGGGCCTCTCCCCCCACCCGATTTGAGTGTAACCGGACCTTCGACTTTGCTCATGTTAGGGCGAGGTTTCCCTCCTGTCCCTAACATGGCTGTGGGGGCGCATATGGGCGCTGTTTGACCTCTCCCCCCATCCGATCTAAGGGTAACCGGGCCTTCGACTTTGCTCATGTTAGGGCGAGATTCTCCTCCTGTCCCTAACATGACTGTGGGGGTGCATGTGGACGTTGCAGGGCCTCTCCCCCATCCGATCTAAGAGAAACCGGGCCTTCGACTTTGCTCATGTTAGGGCAAGGTTCTCCTCCTATCCCTAACATGGCTGTGGGGGCACATGTGGGCATTACAGGGCCTCTCCCTCCATCCGATCTAAGGAGAATCGGGCCTTCGACTTTGCTCATGTTAGGGCGAGGTTCTCCTCCTATCCCTAACATGGCTGTGGGGGCGCATGTGGGCGTAGCAGGGCCTCTCCCCCCATTCGGTCTAAGGATAATCAGGCCTTCGACTTTGCTCATGTTAGGGCGAGGTTCTCCTCCTGTCCCTAACATGGCTGTGGAGGCGCATGTGGGCGTTGCAGGGCCTCTCCCCCCATCCGATCTAAGGAGAATCGGGCCTTCGACTTTGCCCACATTAGGATTTATTTTTGTCGTCCGAAGGGGTCGTCCCCTGTCGTTACAAGTCCATACCAAAAAGAAAAAGATGTGCAGATCTGAAAGGAATCTTGATTTAAAGTAGAGTCGTTCGTTATACATTTACAAGTTTTCAAACCCTAGTGCCGTGGAAGGTCTGCTTCCTGTCGAGGTCCTCCAGAGACGGAGTTGATGATCCCGATCGGGGGCCGATCTTCGGGTTGCTCTTCCCTCCTTGGCGGCTCAGGCTGCGGCAGGGCCCTTGGCCGATCTTCTCTACCCTCAGGCCGGCGCCGAATGAACCCATCAAGTCGATCTCGTCGGATGAGCTCCTCGATCTCATCTCGGAGCTGGATGCATTCCTCCGTGTTGTGGCCGTGGTTGCGATGGTAAAGGCAGAACTTGTTAGGATTGCGCTTTCCGAGGTGCGTGCGCATCCTCTCTGGCCTAGAGAGCTGCTCTCTGACCTCCATCAGCACCTGAGTTTTCGATGCGTTGAGGGGGGCATAGTTGTGGAATTTTTCTGGGGGAGAGCCCTGCTGAGCCCGGCGATCCGGGCTTCCCTGCCTGCGAGCTCGAGGAGGAGTCTAGACGCGCTTGTGCCCGGGAGGAGTTCGAGAATGTGGCCGAGCTTCTCTCAGCCCTTTTTCAACTGCGGGCTTACTCGAGTCTCCCGTCTGTCGCTCTCTCGCGGTCTCTTCATCCTTCATTTTGAAGGCTTCTTCCACTCGAGCGTACCCTTCAGCTCGAGCCAACAGGTCAACAAAATCCCTGGGGTACTTCTTTTCCAGGGAGAATAAAAGGTCGTTCTTCTGAAGGCTGCCTTTCAGGGCAGCCATTGCTACCGATTGGTCCAAGTTTCGGACCTCCAATGCGGCGACATTGAAACGGTTGATGTAGGCCCGAATGGACTCCCCCTCCCTCTGCTTGATGTTGATGAGGGACTTCGAACCCTTCCAGGGATGCCGGCTGCTAACAAAATGAGCCACAAACTGGTGGCTCATCTGATCAAAGGAAAAGATGGTACCCGGCTTCAGCACCGAGTACCAGTTTCTCGTCGCTCCCTTCAAGGTGGATGGAAAGGCTCGGTATAGAATGGTGTCGGGCGCACCATGAAGCAGCATCATTATCCGGAAGGCCTCCAGGTGGTCAACTGGGTCTGAAGTCCCGTCGTAGCTTTCAAATTGAGGGAGTTTGAAGTTCGGCGGGATCGGTTCCTGCATAATCATTTGAGAAAAGGGAGGGTCAGTACAAATATCCTCACCATAAGCGGAGGGAGCGTGGCGGAGCTCTTCGATCCTCTGTTCATTTCCTGGAGCCTCCTGTCCAGAAAATCCTCTCGACTACGGATCTCGAGGGTCTTCTAACAGAATGGAGGTAGAGATCTTCCAGGAGTGGAATCATGGTCTGATTGAGGGCTCTCCACCCTTGGATTCGTCTTTCTGGGAAAGACGGGGCGGCTGGCCCAAGTGGCCCGTCCCACCGTCGGATTTTGGGGTTCCGATGATACTCTTTCCAGTCGCACTGATGCCTGCGGCTGCTGCTGCTGTTGCATGGCCTGCACAGCTTCAGTGAGGCCTCTGACCTGCTGCACCAGTAGGTCGAATTGCTCCGCACCAACCGCCGTTGCCGGAGGAGGAGGAGGAGGCTGGGAAACCGGAGGTGAGGCCGGAGCCTGAGATCTGGCCGCAGAGGCCGTGGATCGCCGCGTGGATGCTTTGCGGGGAGGCATCGGGCAAAGATCTAGTGGGGCAAGGAGAAGAGGACGCCGGAAAAGATGACCGGAGGCGGTCCCGTTGAGCGCTCCTTTAAGAACAAGGGTACTGCGAAGGTTTAGGCCCCTTCCTCTAGCGCCAATCCTATTGGTGCAAAAATCCGCCTACACCGGAGAAGCTGGAGTCGAGGGAGTCACGATCGCCGTCGGGACCTGCAAAAGAAGTCTAAACCAGAGTTGGGGTTGCTCCGGCAAGACCCTCCGACGTTCAAGTCAGTTCTCTACCTCAACAAGAATGGAGTGCTCGAACGGAAATTTTAGCAAAATTTTGAGATAGAAAATAGAGCTTAGAGAATAACGTATTTGGGGTCCCCCTTTTATAGGCAGAGGGGGCAACAGACTGATAGCGATGTCTGTAACCGTCTGGCAGTGGGCTGCCCAAGGTCAGGAGGAGTTTGTTGCGAAGAGTAGTGGAGTAGGATCATGGCCATCACCGGGACATGCCACGTGGAGTCTGTTGCGGGGAGTGGAGCGACGTCCGTTGTCGCGACTTGCCAGAGGGTGGAGGAACCACGTGGTATCCGTCGCAGGAAGTGGAGTAGAATCGTGGCCATTATTATGGTTTACCACGGAGTGATGGAGCCGCGTGGAATCCGTCGCAGAAAGTGAAGCAGAGTCGTGGCCGTTATTGCGGCTGGCCAGGGAGTGATGGAGCCACGCGGGATCTGTTACAGGAAGTGGAGCAGAGTCGTGGCCGTTACTACGGCCTGCCAGGGAGTCCAGGTCTCGGTTGGAGTCCGATCCCCGTAGAAGCCTTGATGGGGATCATTCGTCGAGGAGTCTCGGCCAAGGCCGCTCGTGATAGAAATTTGAAGTAGATCATTTGCAGCGGAAACTCGGTGTGGGTCGCTTGCAGTAAGGGCTTGGAGTCTGGCTCCCGTAGGAGTCCGGACAAAGTTTTCCTGCAGTCGAAGTCGGGGACGAAGTCCGGCTTCCGTAAGAGTCCGGGTGAAGTTCTCTTGCAGTTGAAGTCGGGGACGAAGTCTTCCAGCAGTTGAAGTCGGGGACGGAGTCCGGCTCCCGTAGGAGTCTGGGCGAAGTCTACCTGCGATCAAAGTCGGGGGCGAAGTCCGGCTCTCATGGGAGTCCGGACGAAATCTTCTTGCGGTTGAAGTCGGGGATGAAGTCCGGCTCCCGTAGGAGTCCGGACGAAGTCTACCTGGACCTAAAGTCAGGGGCGAAGTCTGGCTCTCGTAGGAGTCCGGACGAAGTTTACCAGCAGTTGAAGTCGGGGATGAAGTCCGCTCCCGTAGGAGTCCGGACGGAGTCTACCAGCAGTTGAAGTCGGGGATGAAGTCCGGCTCCCATAGGAGTCCGGATGGAGTCTACCTGCGATCAAAGTCGGGGGCGAAGTCCGGCTCCCGTAGGAGTCCGGACGGAGTCTTCTTGCGGTTGAAGTCGGGGATGAAGTCCAGCTCCCGTAGGAGTCCGGACGAAGTCTTCCAGTAGTTGAAGTCGGGGACGAAGTCCGGCTCCCGCAGGAGTCCGGACAAAGTCTTCCAGCAGTTGAAGTCGGGGATGAAGTCCGGCTCCCGTAGGAATCCAGATGAAGTCTTCCAGCAGTTGAAGTCGGGGACGAAGTCCGGCTCCCGTAGGAGTCCGGACGAAATCTTCCAGCAATTGAAGTCGGGGACGAAGTCTGGCTCCCGTAGGAGTCCAGATGAAGTCTTCCAGCAGTTGAAGTCGGGGACGAAGTCCGGCTCCCATAGGAGTCCGGACGGAGTCTACCTACACTTAAAGTCAAGGGCGAAGTCCGGCTCCCGTAGGAGTCCGGACGAAGTTTACCAGCAGTTGAAGTCGGGAACGAAGTTCGGCTCCCGTAGGAGTCCGGACGAAGTCTTCCAACAGTTGAAGTCGGAGATGAAGTCCGGCTCCCGTAGGAGTCTGGACGAAGTCTTCCAGTAGTTGAAGTTGGGGACGAAGTCCGGCTCCCGTAGGAGTCCGGACGAAGTCTTCTAGCAGGTGGTCGACCACCGCCAAACTTGGATGGAATCCGCCCGTCGTGGTGAGTCCGGTCGACGTTGGTGGGGGTTCATCCATCGGCAGAACTTGGGAATGTTGCGGAGGCTCGGCCGCCAGAGAGGTTCAGCGAGGCGTCGTCGGAGGTCTGACGTCAGTAGAATCCCCAGAGGGTTGCCCCTATCACGAACTTCGGCTGAAAGGTATTTTATATTCAACAATATATAAAATAAGAAATGCACTCATAGAACCATTAACCCATTTGTATTTACAGGATTCTTCTTCGTTCTCAATGAAGTCAAGTGTTTTGATCATTTATCAAAATATACGTTCCCACTCTAAAATATTTAGTTTTGCCTCAAGAGAAAATGTCTCGTTATGGTCAATACCATAATATTGACAATATCCTTAGGCAACCAGACGAGCTTTGTAGGTCTCCACCTTCTCGTCTGCGCTCTTTGATCCTATTAGAGATCCACTTACACCCTATGAGTTTTACTCCTTTAAGTGGATCAACGAATGTCTATACATCGTTGACCATTATGGACTCCATTTCGAACTTTATGGCTTCAACCCACTAATCGGAGTCAGACTTTTGCATAGCATTCATGTAGATGATAAGATCCTCATTATTCTCATTAAGTTCAACAGGATCATGTCCCGGATCAAGAAATCGAAGTGTGTATCCGACGGATGTGGTATTCTACCAAATCTTCTTAATGGTGCCTCTACAACGGATTTTGAATTTGATCTAATCAAATTTGATTCTATGGGTTCACAAGATTGCATCGGTTCTTCTATCCGTCGAACTTCATAAGTTTCACATTAGAGGCATCAATTCCTTCACCAAGGTACTCTTTTTTTAAAAAAGAATGCCGAACAACTCTTATTCTTTTAGCATGGTAGAAGTTATATCTCTTAGATTCTTTAGGGTTAACTAACAAAATAATACACATAGGATCGAAATCCAAGCTAATCGGTCTATAACCACTTGACATAAAATAAACACTCTCAAATCCTAAAGTAAGTGAGTATCGGCTGATGCCTTGTCCATATCCATATAGCATTTTTGTGACTGATTAATTCGAAATCCAGTTCAGAACATAACAAATAGTCTCAAGAGTATAACCCTAAAAGAAGACTGATAAACTTGTAAACCTTATTATGGATCGAACTATGTCTAACAAAGTCGATTTCAATAAGAGAGAATCCTATTCTTTTCTAGATATGTCAAAAATTTATCTGAAAGGCATTTTCCTCCTTAGTCTAACCGAAGAGTTTCAATGCTCCTTTCAATTTATTTCTCTACCTTATTATAAAATTATTTGAATATTTTAAATAATCTAAATTTATGACAAACATGTTCATAGATTTAATACATCAGTATGTATCAGATTCAGAACATCATTAGCTCGTTCACCTTTTCCAGCAAAAGGTGACTTAGTCATCTTACTAAAAAGATAGGATTGATAGGTTGACAATGATTCATATTTATTGACTTCGAAAATTATCTCCTATTTATCTTATTCTTGTTAAATGACCAAGCTTAAATTACCAAAGATAGGCTTCCATCATATTATCTACTCTAAGGAGTTTGTTTGTTGTGTACAGTATACTAACAGGCTGTGTGAATATTATTTTTTAGTTATCCATATGATTTTGACATCATTCATAATGATATCATAAAATCATTAGATAATAGTGATAATCATTAAAATGATATTTTTAGAATTGAAAATAGGCTCGACAATTTTTCAAACTAAGATTGAAATATGACTTTCATCTCTAATGTTCAAAAATCTCTTGCAGTTTTCAATCTTTCTACTAACCTGAAGTCATTGCAATAATTTGCATGGACTTTCGATATCCAATATCCAGATAGTAGTGTCACAGATAGAGAAATCACAAGGTGTTATCATATAAGTACCTTGTCCAGTAATTTTTTGCTGATTTTTCTTCTTTAGCCTGTTCGGATCAAGGGACTCTACCAGACTAGATTAACCTTAGACTCTTTTGTCAGTTCGAACTCATTAGCCCAAGCACGATTCTTTTGCACCTTTTTTTTTTCTTTCTCAAAGATTATTGCCCATCGAAGATACATCTTTAGAGGTGCAAAAGAACTCCTTCAATATTTGAAGGATTTTCTCTCACTGAGCATCATCAAATTTACAACTAAATTCGTATTTTTTATTGCTCTCAAAAAATACCACACGATGATATGATCATTTGGCCACTTTTGATATGTGCCTTTGATCGCATCATGTATGTTGAATGTGGAAACATCAGGTGCTGGATCCATAATCATATTTAGGATACATTCGTACTCTAGAACTATTTGCAACTTTTCATACCATCCATCAAAGTTGGGTCCTATAAATAAGTCACTGTCAAACAGTGAATGGAGCAACGGATATCTAGCCATAACTGAAAGAAAAATATAAGACCTCAATATTTATGAATTGATTAAGCCTAAAGATTTGGACTTTAGTCTAAAGATTCTCTCACTATTTTATATGAATTGATAGTCTTTTCCTCTAATTTAAGGAATTACTTTAATCCCTTAGTGGGTACTAAAATTCACATAGACTGCATACAGATCTGAGGATGGCTCAGTAAACCCATATGCACATATAGGTAGATTCTCAACCAATTATTTCTCCTAACAATTTTTAGTAGTTAATTTAGCCCCAGATTTTATTTCAGTAGGCGATGGACCTCCACTGAAAGTTTCGATTAGGTCAAACCATTAACATGAACCTACTCAGTGATTCTAACTAATAAATGATTAGATCCGAGGATGGTTCGATCAACTCAACCATCATCAAATAGTACAATAGAGTTATCATATGATAAATGATAATTTCATCATTTAGAGAGAATACCAGATGGATGGCACTTGTAATGTCAATCAGAAATAATGGATCCATTACCATTCATCTTAATGAGAGGTTATGATCTAGTTGTCCTCATAACTAGCTGATTTTATGGATCTAATAATTTAGAAGATTTAATTAATTTAGAAAAGAGAGAAAAAGAGATCAATCAGTAGATCATAATCTTCCCACTGACATCACCAAGTCACTTAATCAAATAAGGGTCATGCTGATCGAACTGGCACCAAGATCAGTCATACTGATCAACCTTAATACTGATTAACCTTAATGGTATGGGTCAGCTCGAATCACTTAACGATCTAATCAAAAAATAATCCACCAAATTGGTCAGATAAGTGAGATCAGTGGGAGGGTCTGCTAAGCTTGCCTTGGACACTATCAAAATGACCAGGTAAGCCACTCCCAATTAAAAACTATTGGTCGAAATGCCAAACTTACCTTAGATATCAATTGGTTAACTAGTTTCGATTTGACCAGCCTAATGATTCGGATTCAACCACTGAGCCACAATCAAGGTCCATTTGGTCTAATCAAAGACATGAACTTGACCATCTACAACTATTGTATTGGCTATAGAGAAACTCTGATTTAATCTAATTCAATATTTGGTTAGATTTAATCAATTTCTCTATATAGTTTATTAACTCTTTGATTATAATCTTAGGTCTAATCCAATTAAGAGGATCTAGTTTGAGCTAACTCATACCCCCACATTTTATGCGAATGACATTAGATCTTTAATTTATAATTCTAAATCTAATTGATTCTACACTTAATTCTTAATTAAGTTTTCGCATCAATATGGGTTTAGATTTAGGTTTGAAATAATTTCAATTCTTTTATTTTATAAATAATTTACAATAAATTTTATGCAAAAATTTTCTGTTCTGAAACTAAATCGACTCATCAACATTGAGTCAGTTACACAAGGGGACTGGGTCAACTCAGTTCAAAACTGGGTCAGCTCAGTAATTGTACGAGCACGATTCAAAGAGTTTCAAATCTGAAAAATCTTGCATAATCTTAAAATAAAATTAATCATAAATATCTTTTTAAATCATATCTAAATCTATTATAATTCAAGATTTTATTTTTTCATGATTAAAATAATTTCAATCATATAGATTAGATATTTTATTTTTCATACAACTTTGTATCACACACAACAAACTTAGAATTTCAAAATCTAGAATTTTACAGGCGTTGGCCCCACCTGGGCCGCGTGCCGCCGTCGGCCGCTGGCGGTCTTCCACCGTCTCGGATCTCGTACTGACTTCAAAAGCTCGTATCTCCTCCATCCAAACTTTGTTTGGGGTGATCTTGATCTCGTTGGACTCTGTTTTTCGCCGCGAACCTCGTTGTGGACTCAATATAGGCTGAATCTCGAGGCATCAAATCTTAACATCTTTTTTGTTAGGCTTTTCAGACACAAGAATATGCTCAGCCTTTGCATGCTTTACATCAGCAAAAGACATGGATATCTACTATTTCTAAGTCATGTCATCTTCTTAGTTTTCTGATCCCTCCATGTCAATCTTTATGCATATAAAAGAATACTTACTGATAGATTTGTGCGTAATTATTATCACAATTGTCAGTTGAAGACTCTGATTTCATCTTTCATCTCTTCTTCCTACATTGCAGGCCTTGGACTTCGGACAGAAGGGATCTACCATGGAGGATTTTTGACCTGTCTGCAAATGTTAGCTTCAATGTTTTGGGTTCCCGTATGGTGTGTAAAAGCAGTATAATAAAGCTCTTCTTTCAGTGCTACTGTTGTTTGGAGGATGAGAGAAGGGTGCATTCTGCTGTTTAGCTTGTCTGTCTAATAATAAGATGGGGAGAACATTGAGGTGTTTCGTTTTATGTTCAACTTAACCCAAATGTAAGATACCAGAAACTTTGGCATTATAACAACTACTGGTTTTGTTTGGACCTTCTGATGTCATCATGTCCTTATATTTGGTTTACTTTTCATAGCTGCTCTGATAGACTATTTCTTTGAATGCTCTGTATTGGTATCTAATAACAGGGCAACTTTTGTCTGTGGTTCTTTGCCACCATTGGCCTGCCTTATTCTGGTAATGTCTTCTAAGCTATTTAGGTTGATATAAATGCTTCCACATGGTACTAGGCTATGACACAGTCACATGCTACGAGATACACACATTCTCTTCAAATTCTTATCCTATTTATTTGTAATACTCACAAGCTCTTAGTATCTGTAAAAGAAAAACCCGAGAGATGCAGGGAGGAGAAACATAAAAAAAAAAAATGGAGAAGATCTCTTCAATATATTTCACTATGATATGTACATCCATATATAGAGATGAAGAAGAGAGAAACAGGCAGAAAATTGGAAAGATCACGGTATCAATTACGTGATCCTCCCAATTCAAAAACATGCCATAGTAATTATAAAATATTCTAGACAATATTCTAGACAATGAACATTCTTAATATTCTGTAACATGCCATTGTAAAAAATATTCTAGACAATGTACATTCCTAATATTCTGTATATTCCTGATATAGGCAATGTACATTCCTAATAGTCCCCCTCAAGTTGGCGCATAGAGATTTCAAATATCCAACTTGCATAGAATCTCTTGAAAATGATCACAGCCGAGAGCTTTGGTAAAGATATCTGCAAGCTGACAATGTATAGGAACATATCGTGTAGCAATGTCTTGAGATTGTAGTCGCTCTTTGACAAAATGACAATCAATTTCTATGTGTTTGGTCCGCTCATGAAACACAGGATTTGCAGCAATGTGTAAAGCTGCTTGATTATCGCAATAAAGGAACATGGGACCATGATGTGAAACACTGAGGTCGGATAAGAGGGCTCGAAGCCATAGTAATTCACTGATAGTGTGTGCCATAGACCGGTATTCGATCTCTGCAGAGGAACGAGACACTGTTGTCTGCTTCTTAGCACGCCAAGAAATCGAAACATCTCCTAAGAAAACATAGAAACCTGTAGTAGAGCACCTTGTCATGGGATATCATGCCCAGTCTGCATCACAATAAGCATATAACTGAAAGGTATTGACACTTGGAAAAAATATGCCTGGACCTGGAGACCCTTTCAAATCTCGTAAAATGCGGAAGGCTGCGTCTAAGTGTGGTTGCCGAGGAGATTGCATAAACTGTGTCAGAACATGCACCGAGTATGCAATATCAGGCCTAGTGATGGTCAAATAAATGAGTCGTCCCAGCAATCGACGATATGGACCTTGATCATCAAGTAGTTTTCTATCATCCGCTGTGAGCTTGAGATGTTGCTGCATAGAAAATTTTATGGGCTTGGTCCCAATCATTCCGGTCTCCTGGATAATGTCAAGAGTATATTTTCGTTGTGATACAAATATGCCCGAAGGTGATCGTGCCACTTCTAATCCAAGAAAATATTTTAAGTTGCCCAGGTCTTTAATGTGAAACTTGTCTTGCAAATATTGTTTCAGTGCCTGACATTTCGAAGGGTTATTCCCTGTAATAATCATATCATCCACATAAACAAGAATGGTAATGAAAGAGTCCTCATCCTGTTTGGTGAACAGAGAGTGATCGGCTTTAGATTGAGTACAACCATATTGAAGCAAGGAGTGGGAGAACTTTTCAAACCACTATCTTGATGCTTGCTTGAGTCCATAAAGAGACTTATGCAACCGACAAATACGTGTATCACTTGGTTTTAGAAATTCTGACGGAGGTGTCATGTATACTTCTTCATGAAGATCGCCATGAAGAAAAGCATTGTTGACATCCAACTGATGTAACTGCCAATGTTTAGCGGAAGCAACAGCTAAGAGACACCGTACTGTAGTCAATTTAGCCACCAGAGCAAAAGTCTTGGTGTAGTCAAGGCCTTCTATTTGTGTATATCCCTTTGCCACTAACCGAGCCTTGTATCGCTCAATAGAACCATCAGTCTTGTATTTAATTTTGTATACCCATCTTGATCCAATGGGTTTCTTCCCGAGTGGTAGATGCTCCAAAGTCCAAGTGCCATTTTGCTGGAGAGCAGTGAGCTCAGCCCCCATTGCTTCTCGCCACTTAGGATCCTTTACGGCTTGAGAAAAGATTTTAGGTTTTTTATGAGAGGTAATAGCTGAAATAAAAGCTCGATGGGAAGCATTAAGCTTAGAATAAGTGAGGTAGCAAGAAATAGGATAAGGCTTACCTGAGGTCACTGAATTGGCGGATGTGTCCGGAGGTCTCCCCACTCCTGGGGCATCGACAATGTAGTCCTGTAATCGAACGGGTTGCTTCCTATCTCTAATGGACCGTAACTTAGGTCCAATGGTCTTAGAAGATGAAGCCTGCTCAGGAGAGATAGTGTCGATTGCATCAAGAGTCCTGTTCAAACTTGACATTTGGTTCGAATCAATGGAATTGGTTTGTGTTTGATCTGACTCATGAGAAAGAATAGAGTTTGAAATCTGTCCTTGGGTCTGACCCAAATTAGGTACATGAGATAAATTATTGGTTGCCAAAGGAAATCCCACATCATAATCAGTCTGATTTGGTTGTGAAAAAGAAGGTATAATAGAAAAAGAAGGTAATGTTTGAGAATAAGGAAACGTCTTCTCATGAAAGATAACATCACGTGAAGCAAATATTTCATGAGTTTCAAGGTTATATACACGATAACCCTTTTGACCAAGAGGATATCCAACGAACACACAAGCACGAGAATAAGGTTGAAATTTATCACTGGACATCTCATGCACATAACAAAGGCTACCAAAGACTCTCAAATGATCATAGGTGGGTGGTTTATGAAATAAGAGTTCGTAGGGACTCTTGCCATTCAATTTTGGTGTAGATGCCAAATTAATTAAATAGGTGGCAGTCAAAACACATTCTCTCCAAAATGACACAGGCAAGTTGGCTTGAAATCTTAGAGCACGGGCAACATTTAATAGATGTCGATGTTTACGCTCAACCACCCCATTTTGTTCTGGTGTCCCAACACAAGAAGTTTGTGATATAATCTCATGTTCTAGAAGATGTGATTTCAATGGTCTGGCTACAAACTCTTGAGCGTTATCACTACGTATGTGTTTAAGGTTGGCATCAAAATAATTTTTGACCATAGCATGAAAATTAACAAAGCATTGGTATGCCTCAGATTTTCTTTGTAATAGATAAACCCAAGTAGCCCTTGTGTAATCATCAACAATAGTGAGAAAGAAATTAGCTCCCGTGTGTGATGGGGTACGATATGGTCCCCATATATCAATATGAACTAAATTAAATGGTGAAGCAGATTTATTAATGCTCAAGGAAAAAGGCTTTCTTGTCTATTTTGCACGATAGCAAATGTCACAACAATTATTTATGGAATCAAAAGAAGTATTTAAAAGAAAAGAAACAAGTTTCAAACGCTTGTAAGAGCAATGTCCTAACCGAGCATGCCAGAGATTAATCGAAACATTGACTTTATTTGTCCGTGCAGGACGTATTGCCAAGCCTTTGAAGTAGTAAAGACCATCCCGGAGTTCACCCAATCCAATCAGCTTCCTCGTGGCAAGGTCCTGTAGAGAACAAAATGTGGGAAAGAAGAGAACAGCATAATTAAGTTCTCGAGCAAGTTTGCTTACTGAAACAAGATTGCAAGTAAAATTAAGAGCATATAAAGTACAGTGCAAGGTAATATCATTGGTCAAAGTAATATCACCATATGAATGTACAGGCATATTGACTCCATTAGGTAAAGTAACTGAGAGTGCATTGTCAAGAGATTCAATATTATGAAGAAAGGACTTACAAAAGGTTAAGTGTTCGGAAGCACCACTATCAAGGATCCAAGAATGATGAAAAGAATCAAGAGAGGCCTTACCAACAAAATTTACGGCACTTTGAGTCTTATCTTGTCCAAGAAGAAAAATAAGTTGCTGATATTGTGTAGGAGAAAGACCCGGTATTGGAGAGATTCTGTCTGTATTCAATGGTGTAGTAGCATTCACGGCAACCCCTCCTTGGTGCTGACTACCGATCTCGGCTCCATTGCCTCTACCCTTAACTCGATCTTTGGATTGCCATCTAGGTGGGTACCCAATTAGCTCGAAGCATCTATCACGGGTATGTCCTGTCTTCTTGCAGTGGTCGCATTGAAAATATTTTTTATTCCTTTCCTTGGAGCCGATCTCTTTATTCGCCCTTTCTGTCATGGGCTTAACAGTGAGAGCCGCGGCTTCGGGTTGAGAAGTTCGAACAGCGACGACTTCCTTCTGCTTTTCACTTCAAATCAATAAGGCATATGCCTTATTAACTGTTGGTAATGGCTCCATGGACAGCAGCTGATCTCGCAACGTGTCGTAGGAGTCCTTGAGACCAAAAAGAAATTGATGTAGTCTCTCTTCTTTTTTCTCAACTTGGATCTCTCTAGTGGCTCCACACGAAAAGTCGGCACCTTGGAATAAGCCGTAAGTTCCTCCCACAAGCCACGAAGATGGGCATAATAAGCGGCAATAGTCATATCATTGCCTTGCCTGAAACTCCAGATTTGGATCTTTAACTCATGAATGCGAGGAGCATTGCCTTGAGAGTATCTTTCCTCAAGATCGACCCAAATATCTCGAGCACTTTCAAAAAAAGAGATGCTGTTATAGATTTTTGGTACAATAGAGTTGTAGATCCATGACATCATCATTGAATTGCACGTATCCCAGAGAAAATGATCCCGCGATCCATCTATAGGTCGTGCAAGTGTCCCATCAACGAACCGAATTTTTCGTTTGGCTCGAAGAGCAGTGATAATGGCCCTTCGCTATGCAGGATAGTTCGGTCCCTTGAGTAGAGATGTCACAAGGGCATTCCCAGGATTCTCTGAAGGTGAGATGAAATAGGGAGATGCCGGATCATGTGCAGCATTTAAGGTCGATGACGAACCATCCTTCATAGATTCGATTGTGGTGCTCTGATCGATTTGATCTGACATGTTGATGAGGACAAGATGTAGCAACTATTTGCCTCCAGCTACGTGCAAGAGGATGCTTCAGCAACAACCTGCTGTAAGCACTTAATCGAGAAAAAGACTTGGATCAATGGCGACCCTGCTCTGATACCATATAAAAGAAAAATCCGAGAGATGCAGGAAAAGGAGGAGAAACATAAAAAAAAAAAGTGGAGAAGATCTCTTCAATATATTTCACTATGATATGTACATCCATATATAGAGATGAAGAAGAGAGAAACAGGCAGGAAATTAGAAAGATCACGGTATCAATCACGTGATCCTCCCAATTCAAAAATATGTCATAGTAATTATAAAATATTCTAGATAATATTCTAGACAATGGACATTCCTAATATTCTGTAACATACCATTGTAAAAAATATTCTAGACAATGTACATTCTTAATATTCTGTATATTCCTGATATAGGCAATGTATGTTCCTAATGTATCTAATGTTGCTTGATTATTACCTTCTGTTCTTGTATTCAATCAAGGCTTGGTCTTTATTCTCTAGTCATTTTGAACAGCTGTGTCATTGTTTTTGATTTGCTGGAGAGTTTAGAAGCAGAAAAATGTGGCATAAACTTAGGCTTTGTCTACTTAATTTGCTGACAGAATTTAATGGCATGCAGAGGGACATGTGGTCCCTAATGGTACTAGCATTGGTGTTTTGTGCAAAATGTTCTGAATTCCAATTTAACTCCAATTCCTGAATGCCTTTCCAATTCAGTCTTTGATAAAATATCCGACACGTCTATCATGTAGGAGAAGATGTTGTGCATGTGTGCATGTCTGCAAGCTCGCATGCATGTGGGATGTGTCGGTGTGCGTTTGGCTATGTGGGCGTTCATTGTGTACACAGAATCACAGATCGATACAGAACTCGGTAGAACTGTGATTTCAGTATGCCTTTTCTAACCAGTCCTTTTGAATGCCTGATTTTGTGGACAGTGGCCTTTTATTAGCTATAGAATGTGTTTGTCCTGTTAATTCTAAGTTCGATATAGCTTCAGCTGCATTGAATGAATGAGGTCAGGATCCAACAATTCTTTCCAATTAAACCTGCATTACATGTCTGCAAACACAATTTCTTTCATCAGCTACAGTGCAAATCATGGAAGATGACTAAATAAATGACACAGTTTTTATTTTTAGGGACCAAGATCTACTAGACAAGGATCTTGATCCTAAGCTATTTATCTAGTGAAAGATAAAGCAATTCTCTGAACTCCAGCCTCCTAGTTTCATTGTGAAAAGTTCTATGCTTGTTAGGCCAATAGGTCAGCCAAATTGTCCCTTTGAGTTCCCACTCCATGGTCTTTCCTAAGGCTTCTTCACTCACCTTCCATCACACACTCTCCCCATACTCATCTCCAGCAAAGATCACCCCTCCTTGTTTTGTGAAAGGTCTGCAAGCTTTTGAGTACCTGTTTCTGAACCATGCTTTAGGTCGACATAACATCAGCTTCGAAGGCTTAGAAGAGAAGACTTCTCTGCCATTGACACCATCATGAAGAAACCAATTCAGGATAGCGCTGTTTCCATGGACTGATTGTTCAAATTTCCAAGGCTTCATGCTCATTGTGACAGTATCTGCAGCCGTAACTGTGAGGCCCAAAGAAGTTGGAGGATCGAACGAGCCCTGGAGGCCCTTCTCTAGGCCAACTTCATGGATAGGATTGTCAGTGGATTTGCTTACTGATACTGGTAGCACATCGGACTGAAGGGTTGGAGTGAGAAGCAAAGATATTCGAGAAGGGAAATGTTTTTCCTCAGTTCCATAACCTTTTCTAGCCATCAGACGATCAGATACTAGTGGGTTCACATCACACCTATTCATGGAGAAAAAGAAAAATATATTAAGTTTGCTTCGGCTTCCATGATTCGGAGAACCTGAAATGAATCTGATATTCTGCTAACCTCATGTTATCCACGCTGACCGACACATCGATCCAGTTCTCACGAAAGATGATTCTGTATGCCAGCTGAATCACACCTTCCAACTGCTGGTACTTCAGGGAGAAAAGCAGGCGATCATCCTGAGACGAAGTACTTGGATCTTCGATGCTCATGGCTACCATTGGGCAGTACAGCTGCACTTTCCATAGCCTGCTCGCTGACAAGGTGTATGAGAACAATGGAGAGGGTGATGTGAGAGAGCTATTTGATGCTTGGAACTCTATTATCCAATTAGTGATGCCAAGGCTGATAGATCTCATCCATTGTTCTTCGAGGTTGGATCCAAGGACCCGCATTAAGATCTTTGATGCTTCTCGGGACCTCGAGCTAGCTAGTTGAAGCCTCGACGAGTCTATGAATTCTGCACGAAAGTCCTGAGGAACTTCATAGATGCAAACTAGGAAAGCAAGATTGAGGAATGCCACATTGAATATATCTGAGGAATCATCACTAATTTGTATTGCTGGTTGTCTGAAGGGACTTTTCTTATTGGAGCCATACTTAAGGACTGAATTGATGATATTGGAGAACAGATGAATTATGATGTCATCATCCAAATACTCTTGGGTCTTTGTTTTCAGGTGGAAGGACTTGGACGTCCAAAGGGAGATGGGGATTTGGAAGTTTGCAAAGATGGAGAAGGTGACTTGTGGTCTTTGGCTATGAAGGCTTTTGATGACTGACAGATTAAGGGATCGGTTTGTTGATTCTAAGGAACAGATGCAAAGAGAAATGGTATTTGTATTCCATTGATTGATGGAAGGAAGGTTTCTTATCCATCTCCAGACATCAGTAGTAGAAGCCATGATATGAATGGATTGCAGATTCATCACATTCATCATGAATTTAAAGCATCTGAAGAGGAGATCCTCAGTGGTAGGGGAAGGAAGCCGAAAGCAGACGTAACACTGATTTTCCAACAATGCATATCTAATCATGGTGGTGTATAACTTTCTAAATATAAATTTAATCAATGTTTGCAAGAGAAGTTCAGAACACACAGATGTAGTTTGAAAGACCTTCTGGTAGATTGCTTTCTTATGTTTTTTGATATTTCTAGGAAGTTGGAGCACGGAAGGAAGGATTACTTTGGATAACGATCTTTGTCAAACTTATCACCTAACACAAATCATCCCCTTACCTTTTTCATTGCTTATGCTTCTTGTATTACCAATATCTCTTCAAACTTTATGCTTCCTGAAGCAGTTCACTGAAATTAAATTCCAAACCTTCCTTTGCCATTTTCAAGGAGAACCAAAAGTACATACCCACATACATCAGGCTCTTCGAATGTGGAAGTTCGCATTTCGTGGAAGGCCGGTAATGTGCTAATTGTGACTCGATTCTCTAAATTAGGCAGAGATAGGTTCAAAGCATCATAGGTGAATGAGTAGGTGCTGTTCCTTGGGCACTCAGAAAGAGAAGCCTTCCCTAATAGCCTATCCACTAGTCCATTGTCTTCCTTGTCATGAAAACTACTGTTCTGTTAAAAGTCTACCTCTGATCTCTTCATATGAAGAGCATGTAACTTCTATCTCAAGCTTCTCCTTTCAGGTAGGCCAAACTTACACACATTTACAGAAGTTAGGATTCTCCGAGAAACATATGTTAGGATTCAATGTGTATCTTGAGTTATTTAGGAAAGAGTATGCATGGTAAATGGTGCTTTTTTTTATTTTGTTTTCTAAAAATTATTTAAGGTACTTGATGAATAAAAACAGATGTATCTTTAGGTCTCCGATTGTGAGATAGCAACCAGACAGGTATGCAGATTCATCGAAAGTAGAATCTAGCAGATCTGTGATGTATTTTGTTTGGTTTCTATCTTAATAAAGGCCTGCAGACTCTCTGATCTAGTTTCAACGGAAATGCTAAAGAATCTGGAATCAGTAAATTAAGAGTGTGCTTGGTTACACTTTTTGATTTTGATTTTTGGTTCTTAAAAAATATTTTTTATTTTTTTTTTATTTTTGCTATTGAGTAAAAGTAAAAAAGCAAAAAATATGTTTGGTAACTAGATTACTATAAAGCAAAAGGCAATGTTTAGGAACGGCAGGTGAAGAACTTGATGAGGGGGAAGGTTCGAGAAGGGAGTGAGAAGGAGGTGAAGAGATGAAGAGCTCGACGAGGGAGAAGGATTTAGGCTCTTTATTTTTTGGTTTGGCATTTTAGACGTGGAAAAGCAAAAAAAAATAGAAAAGTAAATTTTGAAAAGCAAAAAATTTTTATTTTGTATATAAAGTAATTATTTTGATTATTTTGATTTTTGCTTTTTATTTTTCATAGTGTTACCAAATATTATTTTTTGATTTTTATATTTTAAAAATCAAAAAATAAAAAATAATATTTTTTTAATGGCTAACCAAATGCACCCTAACTTGACTCATTCTGACCAACCGTTCAATCATCAAAATTTCAGCAAACATCAAAGAGCTTTATTGAGGCAAATTCATAATTTCCTTTCTAATTCTACCAGTCTAGAATGTCTTCTGATTTCTTAAAAGACAAAGCTGCATTTATCAAGTAATATAATCGATATTAGCGAGATCTCTGAAGTCCTTTTTTTTACACTTTTTTCTTTTTTTTCTGAATGATGCCCAGGATTTGAACCACTGTTAAAAGACATGGATGCATGCATTGACATCTTCATGAATATCTCATTATCTTAATGAATTAGCTTCGTCATCCCTCTCTTTTCCTTCCCAGAAAAAAAAAAAAAAGAAGAGACATCTTCATGAATAGGAAACTACTCCCTTTAATTATGTCTCTTGTTTGAATCACTAATTTTATCCAGGAAGTAATTGTTCTTGATATTAATCTGTAGAGTGTCTTTCTGAAGATTTCAAATGCATGCATGCATACATACGTACATACATCTACATACATATATGCATGTATGCATACACACACTCACACATTATGCATGCACGTAACATATTTGTAAGGAGAAAGAATAATTAGGAGAATGAAGAAAAAACAGGTAGCTAGTAAAGTTTTAGGTTAGATTGAGCACCAGTAAGTTAATGATGGTGGTGGAAAGAATATTAAACAAATCTATCTTGAGGTCTTATAAATTCAAATTGATTGGTTACACCAATTAGACTTTCAAAATACTTCGCTTTGTTTCATACTTCAACATGTATACACAAATATTTTTTTCCTGATCAAGTGATTATAAAAAAAAGAAGAAACCATAATCAAGAAGAATGCATGTGTAACTCATATGTTAAATACTTTGAATAAGGAGAGCTGATTTAGTTGACAATGAAAGAGGATTGAACGTATATGACAATGTCAGACATCCAATAACTTGTAATAGATCGCTTATGCTCAATTTGTAATAAAATCAAGTATCTAGCTTATTAATGTAGGCTTCCACTCTCTACCTTCATACAGTAATGTTAACCAGACCGGCTTTACTTGTCTAAGAGAAGGCATATTGGTTCATTTAATTTTCAAATTATAGTGCTAGTTGATAAGACAAGAGAAGAGAACAGCATCAGGCTAGAAATTTATCATGCACCAGAAGAATATTCTGAGACACATTGAGAGAACCTTGAATTGACCCTAAAATAGTGAATTTTGTTGCTTTAAAAATGTTCCTTAATTGGGGAAAAAATGTTCTTAATTAATGAGAATGTTGATATGACCAAGGATGTCTCCCTTATGATTGGATAGGGTGATGGATCTACAGTCAAAATCCTTAAAAGCTGAAGTAACAGTCATGCAAGATACTTGTGAGACTCACTTTGTTCCATTTATCAGTAGGTAGATGCGAGTTAGATATACGGAAAAAAACACACACCAAGAAGAAGGAAGCACTTAAAAGAAATGAATTTTTTTAGGTAATACATAGTCAACCAGAATGGGATACCATTGACATATGAAAAGAAAATGATAAATGCATGGTTTGCATGTGTATGATTGATTCCAAATAGGAGGGCAGCAACCTGCTAGGACTATGAGCTGTCTGGAGGTCGGCGGTCACAGGGTTAATGGGTGGTGCTACGTGTATTAATGTGTGCCGTCGATGATGTTTGACCATGCACATAGCGGATTATATGGATCTTGAATTTTACTACGGTACTATAAAAAAATATTTAAATTTTTTATTATTTATTTATTTTTAATTTTTAAATTAATTAATGATCATTCAAATTTCAACTAGATGAACATTTATGTGCATAGCTGATGTAGTAAATATTTTTAAGATTAAAATTATTTTATGTCATCATTAAATTAATTTTTTTAAAAAAATCTTCATCATAGACTCTAAGGTGGAGGAACCGTAGGTGAAGCGGTGGTAGTGCGGAGAAGCCGCAGGTGTGCACTAGACTGGGGCCGAGGGGTGGGAGAACCATGAGCATCTTAGATAGGAGGGCCTGAGGTGAGGGGTGACGGTGGGAACCACAGGCGCATACGAGGGCAGAGGGTGTGGGAGAGGAGGGGGGGCGGTTGAGATCGAAGGATCTGCGCATGGGGGGGGTTCGCAAAAGCTTCGGACATCAAAGAAGGGGGTGGAGAGGTGTAGAACCCATCGGTGCGAGGTCGGGGGGAGGTGGGAACCGTGAGAGTGTGTGGGGCAGGGGGTGGTGGGTATGCAGAAGCCACCGGTGCTTGGTTGGGGGGGGGGGAGGAGGCCGACGACGGAGGGCCATGGGCACCGAAAGGGAGGAGGGTGGTCGCAGAAGTCCTGGGTGCCGAAGAAAGGGGCCGGTCGAGGAGGGGAGGTTGGGAACCACAGGCGCGTGGGGTGGGGGTCGTGGGCGTGCAGAAGCCATCGATGCCCGGAGGAGGAAGGCCGACGACGGAGGTTGGGGGGCACGTGGAGGAGTAGCTACGCGCAGGGGGTGCGAAGGAGCTGTCGGTGGCGCCAGAGGGTCTGGTGGGCACGAAGAAATTGCGGATGGTGCCGACGGAGAGAGGTGGGGAGGTGGGCAAAGGAGGAGGAGAATGGGGGGTGGTGCAGCGGTAGGGAGGCAAGCGACAAGAAACGTGCGGTGGCAGGGAGGCGGACGTCGGTTAGGAGAAATTATGAAGGAGAAGAAGAAGAATTTAAAAAATATATTATTTTTAAAAAAATAATAAAATATAAATAATAAAATGTTTTAAATATTTTTTATAATAAAATAATACTTATGGAGTACCGTAGCAAAACCCATGAACCTTTTATGTTCATCCAGCTCCTTGGCTTAGTAAGTTTGTGCATGTCTATCTATGTGTTTATGCATGTATATATGTATGTACATGCATACGTTTGTACGTATACATGTATGTATGCATATATACATATACATATGTACATATATATCTTGAATTTAGATAATTTGAGATATATGTATGTATGCATGCACATATACATGTACATACGCGTGTGTGTGTGTGTGTGTGTGTATCTTAGATTTGGACAATTTGAAATGCATCAAACCAAATGCAAGATACATTGGGTTCAAGGTGAGAGCTGGATCCCTCTGATCTCAACTCGAATTTTTAGGACAACCATCTAAACCATCAGAGATCAAGCCTAAACCATTATGCCCTGTGTAGATCTCAACCTAATCAAATTCAAATTTAATCTAAGTTTTAGATTAAACATCCAATCTGCATAGCTTAAACCTTGTTTTTCCATGACTTGAACCAATCCAAATTGTGTCCGTGTTGAAAATTTTGCAGCTATGCTGGAGTTGGACTCAGGTGATCGGATTCAGCACTGGATTGAATTGGATTTGGGTTGTTTAAAACCCCCTTTTTTTATTTTTTTGATAGGAATCTCGGTATCTTTTGGTTGAATGAGTTTGGGCTAGCCTTCAGACCCAAACCAACTAAAACTGGGTACGAGTTTCCGAACCGGCCAATATACAATTCAACACAACCCCGCGCCTGGGTGGGTGTCCCATGTCGAGCGAGACAACATACCATATCCATTCCTCTGTTAAGCTATCACGCACGTGTACAAATACGGCTTCACCGACAGTCAATATCGAATCCTAGCCGTCCAATAGCGCTTTCTACGAACACCTATGGTCGGTAATCTCCGTACAACCGAACGCACATCAAGACGGTCATTTGATCTACCGCTGTGATGTTCGTGACGCGGATCCGAGCATCAAGAAATGCCGGACCACTTTAAGACAACGATGCTCCTCGGACCATCTCGACAACGCCCTCCCCCTTTCCACCTTCCGTCCTCGGTCCACCATCGCGTTCCCTTTATTCCGAAGCAAAGGGTTTGGAAAACCCCAACCTCCTCTATTTTTATTATAATAATTCCTCCCATCTGGTCTCTCCAGAACCGAATCCATTCCCCTTTAAATTAACAAAACCCTCGTTACCCTCCTCCTACCCGAAACTCTCTCCAGAAATCCCCCCAACAGATCTCCGGCGCGGCGATGATGGCCACCACCCCGGCCCCGACCCCGACCCCGACCCCGCTCCCCATCTCCAACCCCCAGTCCGGCGCCGCCGCCGCCACGGCCTCCTCCGGTTCCACCGGCAGCGGTGCCGCCCCGATTGCCACCCCGGCTTTCCGCCTCTTCCTCTCTCGCCTCTCCGACTCCGTCAGCCGCTCTCTCTCCAATCGCCGCCCCTGGTCGGAGCTCATCGACCGGTCCGCCTTCTCCCGCCCGGACTCTCTCTCCGACGCCTCCTTCCGCGTCCGCAAGAACTTCGCCTACTTCCGCGTCAACTACGTCGCCCTCCTCGCCGCCGTCCTCGCCCTTTCCCTCCTCTCCAATCCCTTCTCCCTCCTCGTCCTCCTCGGCCTCCTCGCCGCCTGGTGCTTCCTCTACCTGTTCCGCCCCGCAGATCCGCCGCTCGTCCTCTTCGGCCGCACTTTCTCAGACCGCGAGACCCTCGGCGCCCTCGTCTTCCTCTCCGTCTTCGTTATCTTCCTCACCTCCGTCGGATCCCTCCTCATCTCCGCTCTCATGGTCGGCGTCGCCATCGTCTGTGCCCACGGCGCCTTCCGCGTGCCTGAGGACCTCTTTCTCGACGACCAGGAGCCCGGCGGCGCCGCTGCTGGTCTCCTCTCCTTCCTCGGAGGGACTGCCTCCACCGCCACCGCCGCCGCTGTCCCCGCCGTCGCCGCTCGCGTCTGATGATGATGCGGATCTGGTGGTGAGGCCGTGAGATTTCTTTTGACTCGTTACCTTTCTTTCTCTGTAGGGGAGGGAAAAAAATATTGATCTAAGCTTTGTTCGGTTCTGGTTCTTTCGCAACTATATATGCACACAAATCGTAATATAGAATTCTGGATTCTTGTAAGTTTTAAGTTGATGAGTGCGTACAATTGGTTATCTCCTCTCCTAGATCTATTTGTCTGTTGAAAGAATAGATCTGATATGTTCTTGAATACATAATAAGTCTTTTTTCTTATTTAGAATGGTTTCCCTGCTATGATGTTTTGGTTTGATGTGGTTGTTTTTGCTCAAGGCGAGAGTGGACCTGGGTGTTATGTGGCTTCTGGTTTTCTTATCTTTTTCCATGGGGATCTGAGCTGATCTTCAGCATTGTGAGTGATGGATGATTAGATCTGCTTGTTCTTAGCACATAGGTTCTAGATCTGGAGCAGGGACTTCTACTTGTTTATGGTCTGCAACTTATTTTTTTCTTAAGATTTAAAAGAGCTGTTTTATTTTCCAGAATCTGTTTTCATAAATTTGTATTTTTAGTTTACTGCAGCTTGCAACATAAATGATATTCATCGTAGGTATGATTAATTAGAACTAGTGTACGAAAATTATAAGAAGCGGCTAAAAGGTTTCTCCCCTCCAACAAATGTGTTCCAATTTCATTTTTGGTGTATTGGGAAATTTGTGGGGACACGCTAGGCTATGGAAATTCAATGTGCTGGGCTATGGAAATTTTTGTGATGGAAAAAATTGGAGATTGATAGACTGTGATGTTGTGATGTAACAGGGAGTAATATTTTTTTCGTCATATTTTTACTCATGGATTGAGAAGGAGATGCACATCAATGCACAATGGCACTACCTTGTAGATATCTCAGGTAAATCAGTCTTGATGCATGGTTTTATTGTGTCATTAGTAAGGTTTTAGACTGAGTGGTAACTAGTTCTGGACCTTTTGGCAACCCCATACGAGATTCAGTGTTATATCTGCTGCATGAAAAAAAATATAATTGTCTTCATGATTAGCTGTATAGGGTAAACTTGAAAAATATATGGAACTGAAAGGTTGTTCATGTTGTCTAGAAATGGGATTTCTTTTTGTTTGTAGAATTTGAACCATGCTTCAATCGAATGGAATTAGAATTCAAATTTCAAGAAGATCACCTAGCTACTTGCAAGCTTTTTTCTCTTCATCTTCTCTCTCTCTCTCTCTCTCTCTCTCTGTGTGTGTTTGTGTGTGTGTGTACAGATTGAACATTGGTTTAAGATAGAGATGCCTGCGAGTATAGCTAGCATTAGCATTCCTCGTTACCTTTTGACTCTTTTACAATGCACTTCTGTTATGTTTTTGTGACATTTTTAGTTTGTTCCTATGAGTGAATTAATATTTGTTGAACAGGAGAAGTTCTTGTGGATCTAACTATGGGCATTGATTTGAATTTTAGTCATGGTGTTAATTATGGCATCACATTTGAGCAGTGGAGAATAAATGGCACTTGTATCCCATCATGTGCTGGCATGTATGATAAGGCATATGGAGAAGCTTGTTCCTTTGGCAATTGTTAATTTTGAATGCCTTCAGTACATGTTTTCTCCCTGTGGCTCATATAATTCTAGCTTAAAATTTGTGCATCATAATGTTATTCTTGCAGATTAATTTTAGTAATTTATTAAGCAGACACCGCAGCCAATCCATATTTTCTGTGGCCAGAGAGAACAAAATATGTCAGTTACTTCTGTGATTTGACTAGGTCATGCAACAGATGGAAGAAAATGATTTCTTTCTTTGGAAAAAAAAAAAAAAAAAGGTTCTATGATCATGTGAGTTTTAATTCAGTAATGAAGATGTTTAGTTTGTTAAAGATCAAGAGCAGTATTTGTATAGATTTTTACAGACAGTTGAATTTGGTACCATTATTCTGGTCTCGGTATAAATGTGCCTAGGACTGGTCTGGAAAAGTTTTTACTGTTGGTAATGGGAATGAATTTGATTGAGATTTACAATAAAATCTCAGAGGTTTCTTTTTTATTACTTTGCTCCATGGCATGATTCCATTAAATGCCTGAAGTTTAAGGCTACTTTGGTGATGGCAGCTCTGCCCTTTTCATCCATGACATGCTGTCTCAATCATTTTGTGGTATACAAAAATTTCCTATCTTCTTAACTGTTATAATAGAACATTAGTTTTCCTTGTATTGGTGGTAAACTTTAGAGTGATTAATATCTGCATGTTCAGACTTGTACAATATTCGTTTGTACTTATCATTGAACTTTGGTAGCTAAGCTACAGTATTTTTTCTTGGTATGTTCTTTACTTTAGAAACAAGCTGTGTTAAGATCTGTGATCTCATGGATGAATGTGCATAGGGCTTTGAGTTGGATGGAACAAAAGTTGCCAATCAGAGTAGAAGGTGAGAAGTTAATAATGAAGAATTATGAAGCTACCCCTTGTTAGAAAATGAGAAGAGAAAATTAGAAATAAGAACAAGTACAGATCTTAATGGAAAATTAATCCATTGTTCCTCAAACAAGTTTTGATTACGGAGAGTAACCTTCATGCTCATTATATTTAGTTGTCTATAATCTTCAGCATGTTGTACAAGTTCAACTTTGATTCTGTGACTCTGATCCATGGTCTAAATTTTTTGCCCAACAAGCTATTTGAAGTATTGCCTTACAAGGTATCAATTCCAGAGTTGAGATGTATTACAGACATGTTTTTCCTTGCAGTATAATGGCAGCTCTGTTCGCCTCTAATAAAGGCTCAGGTTTTCAATCAAATGGTAGGATGCCTATGCAAGTCTAAGCTTTTCTGGACCTAGGATTATCTGCTTGCATTTAGCATGTGTTTGCAATGCATTGACTTGAAGATCGACAATTGTGATTTCTGAGTTGTATAGATAACCATAAATTAGTTGATATTGATCAGTTTTTCACAGCTGCCCGCAACTTCAGGTTGTCCCTTCCACACAGTGGTCCCGTCCACACAATCGTTGCAATATTTCTGGCATGAGCTTGGTGGTGCCGGCGCCGGCGGCTTTTATTTTTATTTTTATTTTTATTTTTATTTTTATTTTGTTTTATTTATTTATTTATTTATTTATTTTTTTGTGGCACGTGTTTTTTTTTTTTTTTTTTTCGGGGGGCCGGGGAGGGGGGGTGCGGGGGCCGGGGTTAGTTTCAATCCTGGTTCCTTCTGCTACATTACGTCATTGCCATTATAACTTCCTCTAGGCACTTGTTATTAACTTCAGTCTTCAGGACTTCACTTTGGCAATTTTTTGTCCGAGAATGCCCTTGTAGCTCATTAGATCTTTGGAGACCTCCATCCACAAAAACCTGATCTAACCCATAATAGGTCTTTTGCCTCGCAAGTACCCACATACTAGTTCGTAATAGATGAACAAAGCACTTGCATGTTCTATTTGTGCTGGTTTTTGTCTCCACATTTTATGGTTATTATACATGTTTATCAGCCAAGTAAATCAGAAAACAGATATATGACTGCATGTCAGCAGAGTTAACCATTGTGGTGGTTTTCTTGCACAGTCGGTGAAAAAATTAAGAGCAGAGAAGGATTTAGAATCTGATTTATATAAAAGAGTGCCAAGGTTGCGTATTTGGTTGATGAAGAGTGGCAAGACGGCAGTAGTACATGAACAATGTTGAAAGACATAAGAGCAATGACACGTCTGACATCACTTATGAAGAACCGCAAGGAGCCTATACCAACTTAAGCATGTATCTTGGTGCTTGTTGTAAGGACTATAGTTATGTGCTTTATCCACGGATGACGCCAGACCGCAACGATACAAAAGACATGTCTTGCATCACTCATGAAGAACAGCAATGAGCCTAGACCACCTTAAGCATGCATCTCGGTGCTCATTCCAAGGACTTCATTATTATGTGCTGTTGCTGTGCTATATGGTGGCATCATGGTATGGTACTGTGTTGTGCCTGTCACATGGTGGGGACCTGCTTCAGAAAACATGGTTGCATGAACCAATGTAATTTGGCATGCATGATACCGTGGTTCCAGCCATTGTACTGTGTCTATATCTGATTGGTGGGATACATGATATGTTTCCTAGTTTTTCTAGTCAATCCATTCCCTGGTTGTTTTTCCCTTAATAATCCCCTCTTGTTTTCCTAAAATTCAGATGTGGTGTCTGTTGCTGCTTAAATTGATCGAAGCCGAAAAACTGATGGTTGAGATCGAAAGACGGATGTCTGATCCTCGTGCAGGGATGTCGGCGCTGGAATGACTTGCAAAATAAGTTTTGAATCAGAGGTTGTGGTTCTAGCGAGGATCTTCCGATGCTCAAGTCAGAAAAGTAAAGAACAAAAGAGCAGCAATTGGTTCTTTGAGAGAAATTTGATCTGACTCACCGGATCCTCGTAGTTCTGGTTGTTTATATAAAAAGATATCGGACAGTTGGATTGTTAGCTGTGAGATTGTACGATTTCGAGATTGTTGGGCCATTGAAATTGTCGTATTTGACGAGATAATTCAGTCCTTAATCGCTCCCATTAGATCAAAGGAGATTGTTACGCTAGATCTTATCTTTTCGGAATGGATAACTGTCGTACTAGATGAAGGGGCGGGTCGGCTGAGGCAGCTCATGCATAGGTCGGACGCCTCAGCTCAGCAAGGAGATGGACTTCTCGGCTCATACATCAGTCAGCGGTCGTGTTGATGATCCGAGAGCCTGAAATGTCTTGCGATGTTGTGTCGATCTGAGGTACTCATGGTAACCATCGTAACACTACCCCCTACTCTCGAGTATGAGAATCAGGCGAAGTGAGTACTTCAAAAGTGCCTCAGATCCGGTGCCATGTGTTCCTGCCTTCACGCTTGTCTTCTGCATTTAAGGCTTATGACGTCAGCTTGATATAATTGATGCGGACGGATGTAACTGATGGGATCATTCAGACGACAGTTCTCTCGAGATTTTAATTACTTTTGCAGCGATTTTTCATTTTTTTCCTCTTTTAAATTTACATCTTGAAGGATAGGTATCCACAAATCTCATTTTGTGCCGATTTTTCATCACGATTCCTTGGGACATGATGTATTCACAGCGCATGAAGAGATTTGAGCAGATTTTGGTCCGTAGGAGACAGGTTGTGGTTTCGATTGTCGAAACGGAACCCACGATCAGGAAAGAAGATCGTGTTGCTCCTGCCATTGAGCCCACATCTCCACCATTTGAAGCCGTGGTGCAGGATTTTTCAAAAAAAAATTCGGTTGGTGGGGCACCGTCGGAGACAGCATCGGAAACGAGCACCGAGGGACGCTCCAAAAGGGATTCGATTGAGGTATCGTGGATGGCGGAGGCGGTTGACAATCCGGAGAAGGATCTGGTGATGGCGATGGAAATTGGGAGATCTCTGGAGATAGTGACTCCTGCCTGGCGCCTTCTGGCATCCACTTCTTCTGTAGGACCTTCAGATTCGATGCCTTGTGCTCCATTCGTAGGAGAGAAACTCTAATCCACGATGGAGTACCTTGCTCTATCCGTAGGAGAGAAACTCCAATCCACGGTGGAGTACCAAAGGAACCTCCTACCACCAGTCGAGAGGTTGCTTCTCGACGAACAAAGGGGGGAGAAGTGACTTGCTGATGCTTTAAGATCTCTTGCACATGTGGGCCGATATTTGGTGAGCCTTGTCAGTTTCAATCTCGATGTTCCGATGATGAAGAAGGAAGAGATCGATTTGTTGAAGTACTGATCAGAGCAATTAGAAAGAAATATTATCGAGCTGGTCAAGGAACTTGGCTTCATTGAGGAGGCTCTTCAAGAGGCCCAGGAGTCGATCCTTCTTTGAGATGAAGAACTGGGGTGGGTCAAAAGAAAGATTGTGGCCTTCGAGCAGCTGAAATTCAGGGATGACAAGAAAATCGAAGGTCACGAGGAGTGGATTAGAATCCTCAAGAAATAAAAATTTGAGGCCAAAAGAGACAACCGTCGGGCCCATGATGACCTAGAGCATCTGAGGAGGATACCTGAGGTGAGAAGAGGTTCTCCTCATCTTGAAACTCACCCTCAAAGAAGCCCCAGTGGGGGTCCGACCAAGAGGGCCAAAACTTTCGAGGAGACTAGCCGTGGAAAGAGAGCTCCTCGAGGAGATGGGCGTTCCGCTTCTAAGGGAGTTTAGACCTCCCCAGAGCCGCTTTCGAGAATCTAGGAGGCCAGATCGGAGATGGAGCACCTGAAGAAAAAGTTGGAAGAGAGAAAGATAAATCATAAGCTTCTCTGGGATAAATTTATAAATCAGGAGATTTTACTTAAACGTGCTGAAAGCAGGAGAAAGCAAATGAAAAAAGAAGGGGCTAAGATCATAGTCCAAGCTTGCAGGGCAGCGTTCTTCGCGGGCTTTGAAAAGTGCAAGTCCATTGCCCAGGTGCATCTTCCTCCTGACCTCATTCAGCAGCTTCAAACTGATTGTTCGGACGAAGATTTGCTGGCGGTGTTGTAGGATAACTTGTCAAGATTCACGATGACGTCCCACTTTTCAAATGAGATGGAAAAGGCCAACGTAGCTGTTCAGATCAAAAGCATCGTCTGCACCAAAAAATATCATCCTACAGATGACTGCCCTGGCAATCCCCCTGAGGAATGACTTATGCTCTCTTCTTCTTTTGTTTTTATGATTCGAGACCCCTGGTCTTGTAATAAAATCTTTACAGGAACAAATGTAATCTTTTTCTTTTGATAAATATAAACCATACTTTTTAAACATGTGAAAACTCGGCCCCAGACTATAACTACAAAAACTAGAATAATAGCCCAAACGAATGCTTAGCCTGTTATGCTTCGAGCAAGGCACGAGCTGAGCTGAAAGTAAGGCGAAAATTTGAGCTGACTCTAGCTGTAGTTATTATGATCCAGGGTGAATTTTCATACCTGTCGTATAGATTTTGAAAAAGATTGAAATTTGAATTGCCTCCGTATGGGAGTAATTGACGCACGTCTGTACGCATTCCTTCAAAAGTGACGTAAAGTGTGATTCCTCTGTCACTGGCATTAACTACCATATCGACGGCAACAATCATGTCCATTTGCAGTCTCCACGCATCGCACGTACGTTAATCATCTGATAATGCACGTCCCTGCAATTAGTGTGCAGACGGGATGTGACTTTTGATAGTCCCGTTCAAGTCTGAGGTTATTTAAAATTTTCAGACAGGACGAGACACGGACCTTACAAAGTTGCGGTTAACTTTCCCTTCCATTGTGAGTTCCTCACTTCTTCATCCTTTTATGACTTTTCTGTATGAGAGAGATGGCTACCATGAAGCCTAACTTTGCGCCGTTGGACTTCAAGTCAGAAATGACAGAGCAAGACATAATCTTGCTACATGAGCAGTATCAAATACCTCTCGCATTTCAACTTCAAGTTTCGGGACTAGATGATCGAGTTTACCGTCCGCCTCTAGGACGTATGGGCTTCTATGAGGAGTGCTTTCGAGTTGGGGAGAGGCTTCTTCTCCATCTTTTTTTCGTGGCACTCCTTCAATACCATAAAATATCACCATGCACAGTGGTCCCGAATGCATGGTGGTATATATGCGGATTCACCACGGTATGCGTACTGGCTAGAATTATGCCGAACGTCACATTCTTTCACTTTCTCTTTAGCCTCAAACAGCATCCTGACTCACACGGGTGGTGGTATGCGACTCCGCGGAGGAAGAAGGATGGCTTTCGCTTGATATTTTTGGATATGCTTTCTGCTGTGCACGACTAGAAGCTAAGGTTTCTCTTCATCTCACAGACATCAGGCAAAGACTGAAACTTTACTACCTGGGATGAACCCCAAGAAGCTTCATTAAAAGAGCCTTCAATGAGCAAGACCTTGGAGTAGGAGATGGCAGCTCTGCGAGGCTTCAAGATTCCAGAGTTGAAGGAGCTACTATCGGCTCAGATGTTGTTTAATGTCGGTATTAGCCAAATCACTCCCTAGGGTATGCGAGTAATCTGTTCTGGTCTTAATTCTTCTAGCTTTGTTCATCTTATAATTCTTTTGCTATGATTGCAGAGCTGAAAGTTAGGAAGAGCTCAAGCCCACCAAAGAGAAAGAGAAAAATCCAACGGAAAAGAAGTGCCAAGCTCGTTGCTGAGCGGAACCTTCGGATTAAAGTTGAAAACCCTGCACAATCGACCCTGGAGGTCAGGGAGTCCGAACCTTCCCCTTCGGAGGATCATGAGATTGCGCGGGTGAGAGAGGACTTGCCTACCATCTTTGCCGCTATAGGTTATTGGGAGGGTCATGCAAAACAAGGCCTGGAGGAGGTGATTCTGAGCTTATCTGCTCCCCCCAGCTCACCAACCCGACCAGCTTCACTCGTAGTCTAATCTTCCTCGGATGAGGCTCCAGCTGAGGTTGCCAACACGTCTGAAACTGCTCCACCTGGGTTGAAGCTTGAGACCTCAGCGTTAATAGATCCCATGCTGGCGAGCGAGCTACTCTCCGGACTGATCCTCCCTGTCGATGCAAACGAGCTACTGGGCATTGCTCGGAGAGAGATGAGGAGAGGAGCCATGGATTGCCTCATCCGGATATGTCGGGACTTTCTCACTTAGCACCTACTGTATGCTCATTTATCACTTATGAATTTTTTTTTTTACTTACCAGCTCGTCCATTACCTGAACAGGTGCATTGAAAGTTTTTGTGAGCTGGCCAAAGAGGCGAAGAAGTCTGGGCTCGAAGTTGAGATGCTCAAAAGAGCAAGAGAGAAGGTCGGTGAAGTCTCCATGAGAGCCAATGCCACCAAGAGGAGAGCCGAAGATGCTGAGGCGGCGTTGAGAAAGACTATTGAGGAGAATTCTCGACTGATCAGAGAAATAAAAGAGCTAAAGGCCCGCCTAGGGATTGAGGAGAAGCGATCAGTCAAGGTCACTTCTAAGGTTGTAGAGGACTTTCGAGCCTCTGAAAAATGTGAGAAAGAAAAGACTAAATACTCTGCCAATGCCTATGATGCTGGAAAGCAGTCTATTCGAGTCCGAGTTGCCACCAAATATTTGGGTCTGGATTTGAATTTTTTAGACGAAATTTGGGATCTTACCATGATGGATGACTCAACGACCGGCAGCTCAGCTCCAGGCACCACCTCATAATCTTTGTATTTCTTTCTTTTCTTTTTTTTTTGAATCCTTTTGGGATCATTTGTAAGAAAACTTAAAAGAAATAAAATAAGAACCTTTTTGTCATACCTTGGCTAGTGGACTTACTTATGCCGATATGAGGCAATTCAATTTTGAACGATAATCTTATTTTGCTCCCTTAAATGCAGACAATTACAGAGAATGACGGTTGATGACTCATCCGATAAGATCACACCTGAAAAATAGCACAAGACCTGAGAAAATGCGCCACGTGGGCCTATTCCCCTTTGCAAAGCATCGCAAGGATTTAGTCCCACTTTGAAAAAAGTGCATCATTAGTTGCTTGGCTATTAACTCCTGGGAAGCACTCATTGACGATTGATGTGGTTGCTAGTGCCTATAAATAGAAAATCAAAGAGCAAAGGGATCTCCATTTCTCCTTCTATAGCAAGAAGTCTTTTTCTTCGACTGCTGCCATGTCTTTGCCTTTGAATCTGCCATCCTTGAAGCAAATCAAGCAACGAGTGAGAGAGCAAAATACCTTTGCAAGGGATGCCTGTCGAAGGTATCTAGCTCGCGAAAGGGAGAGAGCTAGGTGGGCTGGTGCATCCTCCTCCCATGGGGTTCCCCCTTCTTCTAGAGCTACCGCTCCAAGGATGATGCCGGCATTGCTGTCACCACTTTCTCTGCCCGAGCACATCCTGCCTACAGTTCAGGAGCACTATATTATGGAATTTTGAAATTCTGCGGCATTCAGGAGGGAAATGCTCGACGTCACCACCACCGCCTTCATCCAGGGCTTTGATGATTGCAAAGTCCATCTATAGAAGATAATGCCGCATCTAGAACTCCACAGCATACAAGCTAGCGGCACCGATAAAGAGATGGAGATCTCGATGGATGAAGATTGAATCAGCTCACTCGGACGGTGAGGAGGTGAGGTCCTTGATGGATGAAGATCGAACTAGCTTATCTGGCCGATCTGATATTCCATCGATTAATTGCAGCGGGATGTCCCTCCTCATCCTCTTTTTTTATTTTTCTCTCCATCTTCTGTCTTCCTTTTACCTTCCTTATTTTCTTCTCTTGTTTGCAAGACACTACCTGGAGCAACTGTCCTCTCTTTGTAAAGCATGTATCAGCTTTTCCTTAGTAAAGACTTTAATAAAAGAAATGCTTGATTTTTGCCTTCAAACTTGTATTTGTGTTTGTATCTGTGAATTTTTGTGTGTACTTTGCTCAACTCGTAGAGATCAACACAGCCAAATGCTTAGATCATCATGAGGAAACGCTCACTGCTTAGCTTAGTACGGGTGAAGTTTTAGGTAGCTCAGCTTTAGCACAACTGAGGCATCATAATAACTATCTCAACGCTACCCCCTATTCTTGAGTTTGAGGCAATGCTTCAGGCGGAAGGAATGCTGTTGAGATAATGCCTCTGGCCATATGTTGTCTGTCTTTTTGCTCCTCTTTTGAGAAGGCAGAGTGTGCCAGCGGCAATCTTATGCCTATAGCATCCAAGACTTATTTTGAGGTCTGATTAGTTATCCCTCTAAAAGTTTCCTAAGGATCTCCCTCCACTTCTCGAACGAGTCGAGCTCTGCATGGGTCTTATAAGTTAGCCCCGTTCAGAGTTGTCGAGGTATTCTTGAGGATCTGATAAGTTAGTCCTCATGAATGGCATTGTGTGCCTGCGGCAATTTAGTGCCTGCGGTATCTAATACTTCTCGTCTTCGCATGAGAGGCATTGTATGCTGGTGGCGAGCTTGTGCCTGTGACATGCACTCTTGACGGTCTTCTAAGGGTTTGATTAGTTATCTCTCACGAGTGGTGTTGTATGCCTGCGGTATCTAGCACTTCTCGTCTTCGCATAAGAGGCATTGTGTGCTGACGGTGAGCTTATGCCTGAGGCATGCACTCTCGATGGTCTTCTGTGGGTCTGATTAGTTATCCCTCACGAGTGGTGTTCTGTGCCTGCTGCGATCTTATGCCTACGACATCTAGCACTTCTCATCTTCGCACAAGAAGCATTATGTGCTGGTGGTGAGTTTGTGCCTGTGGCATGCACTCTCGATGGCCTTCTGAGGGTCCGATTAGTTATCTCTCACAAATGACGTTATGTGCTTACGACGATCTTGTGCCTACAGCATCTAGCACTTCTCGTCTTCGTGCGAGAGGCATTATGTGCCAGCGACGAGTTTGTGCCTATGACATGCACTTTCGGTGGCCTTCTGAGGGTCTAATTAGTTATCTCTCATGAGTAGTATTATGTGCCTGCAACGATCTTGTGTCTGTGGCATCTAACACTTCTCGTCTTCACACGAGAGGCATTGTGTGCTGGTGGCAAGCTTGTGCCTATGACATACACTCTCAGTGATCTTCTGAGGGTTTGATTAGTTATCTCTCACAAGTGACGTTGTGTGCCTGCGATGATCTTGTGCCTGCAGCATCTAGCACTTCTCATTTTTATACGAGAGGCATTATGTGCCAGCGATGAGCTTGTGCCTGTGGCATGCACTCTCGACGGCCTTGTGAGGGTCTGATTAGTTAAGGGTCTCTCTCCGCTTCTCGAGCGACTCGAATTCTACAGGGGTCTAGTAAGTTAGCCCCACCTCGAAGTCGTCAAGGTCTTCTCGAGGGTTTGGTAAGTTATCCCTCATGCTAGTTGACCGTCGTTATGGTTCAAGATCTCAAGTAGGAGGAGGATGCAACTCTTGAAAGATTCAGGCAGCCATCACAAACCAATGGCCTTGCAAATTTTATTTCCATAGAAAATGTTATTACATCATTGGTAATATATGTAGAGGTTTGCCGAATTTAAATTAAAGTCCCGTCGAGCTGCTTTAGCCCATGAAGACTTCTTCAGCTATAACCTCTTGACGTTCCAGGGTAAAACTTCGCCTCTTCTGCTTTTTTGGCCGACAAGTTGGGTCCGTCTTTACATGATGTGATGTCACCTCAATATTGATGCCAGGTATGTTTGTAGCAGTCCAAGCGAAAAGATCCGTATTCTCTTACAAAAGATAAATTAGTCGGCATTTGGTTACCTTATATAAATGTGAGCGGATTTTCATCATCCGACTCGGATTCTCCTCGACTGGTTGGGAGCGTCCATCAACTAGGCCTTTCTTAGAATCCGAGCCCATTGGGAGTCTCAGGCGATTCCTCAGTAATCATGTGAATTTCTTTTCAGACGGATCGCTCTTATTCTGCCGCCTGCCCTCTAACCTGCTGTCACTCCTGACGTGCTGGCGCTTGCTGCGGCTGATGCAGAGGGAGAGGTTGCTGAGGTAGAGGGGGTGGCTGCTAAGTCCTCTGAGCTCGACGTTGAGGAGCCGCTCTCTAGATAAAATGATTTAGCCACCTCTGCCTGACAAGCCTCTCGATCTCGTCATGAACCTCGTGGCAGTCTTCAATATCGTGGCCACGGTCACGATGATAAAAGCAATATTTTGTCGGGTCTCGACGATATTCCGACCTGGTTCTCATCAATTGAAGCATAGGTAACTCAGGCCCCACTTCTAAAAATACCTCGCTTCAAGGGACAGTCAAGGGCGTGTAACTATCGTATTGCCTAGGCAGTGATAGTCATCGAACCCTTCTCGAGGGACTCCAAGATCGACGACCTCGAACCTCATTATTCTACCTCTGAGGTGGGGATCGGGAGCGTAGGCGGCTTTCTCAACTCTCCTTGGATGGCACTCCTTGCTGGATACCACTGCGGCTGAATCGGCAGGAGTATCATCGATGAAGGCTTCTTTCATGCGGGCATATTTCTCTGCACGGACAAGCATATCTGGGAGATTTCAAGGATAAGCCTTTATTAATGATTTTTTCAAGTCGTTCTTTAACAGACCGCTCATCATTGTGGCTATCGTTGTTGACTGGTCCAAGTTTTGGACCTCCAGTGTAGCCATATTGAATCTATTCATGAAGGAGCGGATCAACTCACCCTCTTTTTGCTTGATGGTATGGAGGTAGTCGGACTACTTCTACTGTCACCGACTGCTGATGAGATGACTGACGAAAGACTGGCACAGATCTTCAAAAGAGCGGATAGACGCTGGCCTCAAACTCGAGTATCACTATTGAGCGGCCCCTTTAAGGATTGAAGGGAACGCTCGACAAAAGATTGCATCCGATGCTCCCTAAAGAAGTATTGCTGCCTTAAAGGTCTCCACATGATCAACGGGGTTGGTAGTCCCGTCGTAGACCTCCAGCTGAGATAGTTTGAAGTGCAGGGGGAGCAGTTCCTGCATAATCCTCGGGACAAAAGGCGGCTGGCCGTTATACCCTTCATAGGGCAGCATCGAGAAGCCATTATTGTTGAGAGCTTTTTCTATTTTCTAATCCAACTATTGGTCGAGCTCTTGGAATCATCTTTCGAAGTCAACTTTATGGATGGTACCAGCCTCAGAGGGCAGAGGAGATCGACATCTGAGAGTTGAGTCATGGCCCAATTGTAGGCTTGGAGATCGTCATTGGACTTATTGCTAGGCCCTAGGATGACTCTGATGAGTCAACCTCCTCTCCAGACTTTGAGGAGGCACTTGCGGCTCTGGTCGAGATGGTGGTTGCGGAGCTACAGTCGAAACAGGATTCTGCGGAGCCATCGCTGTGGAAGGCACAAGCGGCACCACCGAGGAAACTATGTGACGCACCGCTGTGGGGGGTGCAGAGGCAATGGCGCCGCTTGAAAGGATGCGAGAAAGGTCTGGACCGCCTGGATTGCGGTTGTCAGATGCTGAACTTGCTGGGAGAGCTAACCGAATTAATCATCCATGATTAGCACCGACAGGGCTGGTTGAGTCGATGGAGGGATTTTCGGTGCCATCGGTTGAACTTGATTGTCAGCCTGACCGGCCGCCTGTCAAGAAATAGCGACATTAGAAAGTAGGAAAGATTTCTATCTTAGAGCCATGAATGCGAATGTAGCCCCTTGCTCTATCTGTTGCTGCTTAAATCGGTCGAGGTCGGAAGACGGATGATTGAGGTCGAAAGATGGACGTCTGATCCTTATGCAGGGATGCCGATGCTGGAGTAACCTGCAAAATAAGTCTCGAATTGAAGGTTGTGGCTCCGACGAAGACCCTCCGACGCTCAAATCAGAAAAGCAGAGAACAAAGAAACAGCACTAATTCTCTGAGAGGGATTTGATCTGACTCACCCAGATCTTCGGGGCTATGGTTATTTATATAGAAGGATATCAGATAGCTGAGTTGTTAGCCGTGAGATTGCACGATTTCGAGATTGCTGGACCGTTGAAATTGTCGTATTTGATGAGATAATTCAGCTCTTAATCGCTCCCGCGAGATCAGGAGAGACTGTTACACCAGATCTTATCTTTTTAGGATGGATATTTGCCGTACTCAATGAAGGAGTAAGTCGGCTGAGGCAGCTCATGCATAGGTCGGATGCCTCAGCTCAACAGAGAGACGGACTCCTCAGCTCATACATCAGTCAGCAGTCGTGTTGATGATCTGAGAGCCTGAAATGTCTTGCGATGTTGTGCCGATCCGAGGTGCTTATGGTAACCACCGTGATAGTGTCTATTATTTGCAAATGATCTGTATTTAGTTGATGGGACTGGAGAAGGTGTGAAGGTTATTCTAATGTATTTGCAGAAGTCCTTGAGGAAGAGGTTGCGGAATAACCTCGCGTATCTTTGTGGGGCATATTGATATTAGAAACGGGGTTAACAAGACATGGGATGTATCTTTGTGAGGAATATTGATATTAAAAATGGGGTTTTGCTGCCCAAATTGGTTAAAAAAAAAAAAAAAAAAGAACTCCGGCTATTTGGTTCTTGTCAACGTCACACAGTTCCATTGATGATTAACCGTGGTCGTGTAGAAATTTAACTACTTAAGGGGCAAAAAAAGAAATTTTAGTCATGAAGATTTCATTGTTATATTTTGGTGATTGTTCCGCCGAAGGACGGGGTCATGGTGTTTTTGGTGTAGAATTCTGCATCATGTTTATGAAGCAAGGTGTTCCTGCAGTTGTTTATCATGGCGAGGAAACATGCTGTGTCAGGCTCCCTTTTGCCACCATCTTTGCCAAGCTATGTGTTTTCTCTAAGAAAATGTTGCTCACTGCTCGAGCATTTTGTGTAGTTTAGTGTTTGGAACTGCTGAGCGGAACACCTATTCAAGGGAGGATACATTCTGAAATTTGGATACATCACCTTGATATGATTTGCCTGCTTATCAATCTTTTGTAGGTTTCCTTTCTCATACAAGAGTTCATCTGATTGTTGACTGAGGTGTTTGTAGAGTAATTGTCCTCCCTATGATCCATTATGATCAATGACTTTTTGTTCTATTTTCCAATAGATCTATTTGCACTTGCTAAAGCAGGAACTTGAGACTGCAAATTTTAGACATTTCTCAGATTCTAACTTCACCAGGAACTTCAGACTGCAAATTTGAGAATTTCTCAGATTCTAACTTCACGCTTGACCTAGAGTCTTTTTTTCTAACTTCACAGTTGACCTAGTGTCTTCTTTCTTTTTCCTCCCTCCTCCTCAAATCACCTTGATGGTGATATCAGGGTCTCCTTCAGTCAGGCTTGAATTTTGCACGCTTTGGTGAGTCTTGTGTGTTTTGGAATTGGGTGTCTTTTTGTTACCTTCCTGTAGTTTATGTTAGGTTGGTACGTGCACTTGTTAAATTGTGTTAGCCTTGTGTCTTCTGCTTATATGTGCCATGCCTAAGTCGAAAAATTTTTATTTCAGCCAACATCTCTACTAACATTGCTGCCGCTACCATGGTTGTTGGTGCCTCTTCCTCGCCAGTAGACCTATTCACAAGCTGGCTGGCCTGTCCATCCCGCTCAAACCTGAAGCATTTCGGATGGTCTAAGCTTGGCTTTCAAGCTCCATGGGCCGGACCAAGCTTGAAATATGAACCTGTCTATTAAATAGGATGAACTTGGATTTTGGTTCCCCCGCCCGAGACTGGTCTTCCGTATATCCTCCTCCGTTCTCCTCTTACATCCTCCTCTTTCTCACTTTTCTTCTTTCCTTCCGTATTCCATATTTTTTAAATAAAAAAAATAAAGAAGCCTCGGATCTCGCCTGAAGCTTGAAGCTAGAGTAAGAGTTGCCAGGAAAATAAGCCTCAAGGTCAGGCTAGCCTGGAGCTAGGTCTTGGCTAATTTTAATTATACATTGGGTTGAACTCAGCCAGTATCTGGCCCCGCCCGCTTGATGTTACTAGGATCATCGTTGTGGCCATCACATCATCGTTATCATCATGGCCACCAACGTCATATGTCCGATATCTCTGGTACCACCGGTGCCTCCACCATATTGTTAATGCCTCCAACACCGTTGCCATCTTCATTGTCTCCGTTGGTAATACCATCACTTTTACTACTATCAATATATTCACGGCCGGCCCTGGGGCGGGTCAAAGCGGGCGACCGCCCCAGGCTCCTATTTATTTTTTTTGTCTGGATAAATCAAATGCCTTCTTCCTCTCCCGAGCCCCAGCACCCAATGGTTTTTTTGGATAAACCAAACGTCTTCTCCCTCTCATAATCTGTAGCTCCTCTCCCCCGCCTCCTCCGTCTCCGATCTTTTCATCCTATTCTGCTGTCCATCGGTGATTCTTCCTTATTTTGGATGTCAAAAATCAGATCAAAATCCGTCAAAAAGTCAAGTAAATCTCTTCAATCCTCCTCTTTCAATCTGCTATGAACAATTAATATTTAAAATATATTAATTTTTAATAAATTTTTTTTTATTTGGCCCCAGGCCTAAAAAATATCAGGACCGGCCCTGAATATATTTTTAGATAAAAAATAAAAAAAAATTTATATTTTACTTTATTTTACAAATATCTCTTATATTTTCAATTTCAATAATATCAACTCTATATTTGTTAAATTCTTACAATATATCTCACCGACCTCCGAAGTTGGATCCGAGCTCACCGCTGGCGCCTATGACAAGCTAAGGAGTATCTTGATCCGATGCAGCAAGTTAAAAGCTATAATGGTGCTAGCATAGGAACGTTAGGCAGGAAAATATCCCCTACTTGCACGTAAGTTGCACATCTTTTTTATTCTATTCTCTCTTTTGTTTTTCTTTCTTTTCTTCTCTTCTCCGGAAGAGCGATTGAGGAAGCTATCCTCCCTCTCTCCTAGATTATCTATTCTTTCATCCTAGATCTGTAATCTCAGCCAAATCCACGGTGGTTGGTCTCCCAAATCTCCTACAAGTCCTCTCCTCTTTCTTCCCCTTTTTTCATCTCTCTTATTGTTTTCATTGTCTTCTTTCAAAAATCCGATGTGGGGATATCTGGCGACCTTAAAGGTAGGCTAGAGTCATTTTCCTCTATTTTGGCTCTCTCATACCTCATTTTAGAGAGCCTGGGCTCCAGTCTCGATGGCTTTCAAAATCTCCTTCTTCAAATCTGATAAAAGTCTAGCTTTTTCTTCTTCCATTTTTTTGATGATCGGGAAGAGATGCCGGCCCTGGCCTATATAGATGCTGCAGTTCCCCCTCCTAGCTATGGCCTTACTTGGGATGGCTCTCTTTCTGCATCACGATCATTTCCCAGAGGCACTTCGACGGCCACGACAGCAGACCTCAAACACCTCTCCCCATGGTCCCCCAATCTTTCTGCGGCCCTCTACAAGATCGATGGCTGGGACGCCCCTTGCTTCTCTGTGAATGCTGCCAGCAACATCACCATCTGATCATACGGCCCCACCGCCCTCCCCCACCAGGAGATTGATTTGATGAAGGTCATCCAAAAGGCCTCCAATGTGAAATCTGCCAACAACCTCAGCCTCCAACTCCCCCTCATCGTCTGCCTCCCCAACGTCCTATGCCATCGCCTCAAGTCCCTGCACTCCACCTTTGCCTTCGCCATCCAGTACTCTGGCTACAGCACCCACTATTAGAGCATCTAACCAATCAAGTGCAATCAGGATCGGCTCATCGTGGAGGACATCATTGTGTTTGGCACCCCCTTACACTTCAGCCTCAAGGCCAGATCCAAGCTGAAACTCCTCACCATAAGCTGTCTCATGCAGGGTAACCCCAAGGCGTTCCTCATCTACAACAACTTCAAAGATGAGGAGTACGTCACCGTGGCCCTCCTCAGTGCCACTGTGGCTCTTTACTTACCATGCCATATCAAGACATTTCTTAACTTGCCACATAAGTGTCGGCGATGAGCTCAAACCCAACTTGAGAGGTTGATGGGGTGTATTGCAATAATTTGATAAATATAAGATTGACATTGCTGAATTTGAAGATGCAAGGGGTATTTGCAAAATAGAATAAAATGCAAGATTTTTTTTTTACTTTTTACCCTATATTTTTTTTAAAAAAAATTGATTATGACAAACATGTTTGTATTTTTTAAATTTTGTAATTTGTAAAGAATAGAAATGAAATTTATTTTTCTGTTTCTGAAAATGGGAAAAGGATATTTCTGTTCCAGAAAATAGAAAAACATGAAAGTGATAACAAAACTCCAATTGTGGGGCAAGCCTTCGTTGGCCTGGAAATTGTTTACCACGACCTAGGGGTTCTGGATGAACAGTGTAAATGACAGTGCAGAGCCTATAATGCTTTGTAGGACTATCTTTTGATGAGGTCAATAGTTTGAACACTTTTCCTTCCATGATTTCATCTCACAGACATCATATTTTTTGTAAGTTTCTCGGGAGATTAGTGATGTCTATATTGCTTTTTTTTTTTTTTCCTTTTTTTTTTAATGTGGTCTGCGATTTGCTTATGAGTCGTGAAAAGTATTTGGTTGTTGAAAACTTGTTATTTCTTTATATTTAGTATTCTACTTTCAAAGGATATGTATGCAAAAATCTCAAGATCGAACTTGTTTGCTGACTCAGACAGGAATCCAAATTCTAGTGTAGAGTGGGAAAGTTGGTGTTTCTTATGGGATGGTTGGTGTCTTTAATCATTCCTAGTTTGATGCTGCAAAAGTAAGTCCATATTTGATAGGATAGAGCGTGGTGGTCACGGAGTAAGTGGACTCTGTTGAGAGAGGACCCAAGGGTTCTCCGTTGGGAAAAAAAGCTACAGATCGTGTCACTTGAACTCTACTGTTATCATTTTGAACACTGAATGATTGATTGTTCACGGGTAGGGAATATTTTATAAAGCTTCACATTGTCTGAAATGACATCTCAGCTAATGGAACAACTGGGGAGGTTCACACTATGGACGACATTAGTTTGTGTGGTGGTTCATTTAGGTACCGAGAAGCACTAGTACCAACCTCAAAAGGGAGTCTAGAAAGAACTTGATTTGATAGAAGATGATAGCAGCCATGGCATGCTTTGCCCCCGAACAGTTCTCCATATGAATCTTTATTGGAGTGACGAAACGAAGATGTGGGAGTCCATAGATTTCCGTTGCAGGACTCGTCGTTCGCTCCACCGGATTCACTTCACCTGCGGACGCAAGTGGTAAATGGTAATGCTTGTGCTGCCATGTTTGTATAGCTCATTTACCCAATATTCAACATGGTTCGGTAGCTCCTAAGTAACAACATGTTAGACGAGCTCCAAAAGCGGACTCGCAAATTGGTCCTTGAAAAGAAAGATGAGCGATCATAAACTCCAGTTCGGGAATTAAAAAAAATTAGTATGTGCAAAGAAAGTTGGTGCATTTAGGTAGGTCTAGTGAAGTGTTGAATTGCATTGTGTGTGGACCCAACTTCAATTTAACATGAGCTGATCTCTCGTCAAGAATCTGCTGCTCTCAAAACAAGTGGAAGATCGAAGTGCAATCTTCATAATATGAAATGCTTTTCTGACAAAATAGATAAATAAAATATATTTTTTATTGATAATTATATTTAAAAAATAGTAATTTATAAATATAGATATTTGATGCTGGTCCCTGGGTATTGTTCATTTTGCGTCAAACTTTGTACCGCATCAAATTGAGATGAAAGTCTCTCAGTTTGAACCAAACAACACAAAGCCCCACTTTGCTCTTTTAATCTTTTTTTTTTTTTTTTATTTAAAGAGGGGTTTATGTAGAGCTACACCTCCTTCTACTGTGACGCAGGCCCGTAGGAACAACAATGGGGCATCTTTAAGCTGCCTTTGCTTAAACTATCTTCTATCTCTTTGATCGGTTTGCTTAAAACTATCTTTATTGAAATGCAATACCTTTTCTAGCAAAGAGTTCGTGCCACCATCAGCCTTCCGCCAATCAACAACTTACACAGGGTTCCTTCTAAAATGCGATACTAGACCAACGTTAGGTTGCTAGAACATTTGCACGGAACCATTTATAGATTGAGAGGAGGAAATGAAGTAGACGACAAAGGTAACGGTTGCCTCTCAAACACATCACCATCTGCTGGTCCATGCACCATTTGGAATCGTCCCACTGAAGCCAACACAAACTGCTGCGCCACAGAGCCAATGCTCCGAAGAAATTTCGTGGGATCCATCCCAGGCTCCTCCATGGAAGCATGGATCCATCGGAGCTCAACTGTGGTTATCCACTCGGGAAGCGGTTAAAAAAAAAAAAAAAACAACAACAACGGCAATGGAATCTTGGTAATATACAAGAATCTACAGCGACCGCATGCATCATCGACCAAAACCAGCTCCAACTTCGATAGATCTCCTACAAGTTGGCCCACGCGCACATCCCCAAAACGATCGCATGGTTAGATGACAATGGAAGACCCTCATCAGGCCCATGGATCAACAAAAGCTCGACGAATCCTACCATTGGAACAAGAAAAACATCACCAAGAGAAAAAACAGAAAGTAAAAAATGACAGTGATTTTTCCTCGTACGACCCGGACCAAAGAGAGAGCGGTAAATGGAATCTAAATTCTTACGGCCTTTCGTCACGCTAGCGTAATTAAAGAACTAAGTAAGAGCCGTATTAATGTCGGGTCCCATCGACGATGGGGACCGCGAGCTGGGACCCGTTGGAAAACTAGCCGTTAGCTCGGCTCTTAGAAGACTCGCAATGTTTTCCAGCACTCCCCCAGTCCCCCGTTTATAAACGAGGAAAAACTAGCCGTTAGGTCTCTAAAGTCCTCGTGATCCAGTTCTTATCCCCACCAAAATAAGACCCGTCTCCTTTCCAAAGATCGCAATCTATCTTCACCCTTACAAATTCCTCTCCCAACTCTATCTTCTCCCTCTCGGCACTGCCCGACCTTTTCCACTGCCATGGAGGAATCCCATCAGTTCTCTGATGGAGTCGGCCTGTATCCTTCCAATCTCTCGCAGCTTCTACCTAAAAAATTGAAGAAAAAGAGCTCGATTAGATGCACCTTTTGGCATTTTGGAGTAGGAGACCGGCTCTCGGCATCCCTTTGCTCTCTGTTCTTGATGCTGCTCCTTAGCTTGCCGTCGAGTAAGGCTTGGGACGGGGTGATCATAGCCCAGTCGGATTACCAAGGCCTGCAAGCTTTCAAGCATGCATTGGATGATCCCAGGGGATTCCTCAGGAGCTGGAACGACACCGGCCTCGGGGCATGCTCTGGCTCGTGGGCGGGGATCAAGTGCGCCAAGGGGAAGGTCATTGCGATTCAGCTCCCATGGCGGGGGCTTGGCGGGCACATCACTGAGAAGCTCGGCCAACTCACCGCCTTGAGGAAGCTCAGCCTCCATGACAATTCCATTGGAGGTCAGATTCCTTCAAGTGTCCAGTTCCTTCCTGATCTCAGAGGGCTCCATCTCTTCAACAATCGGTTCTCGGGTGCCATCCCACCATCTATCGGTAACTGCATCATGCTTCAGACCTTTGACCTTAGTAACAATTCTCTCATAGGAAGCATTCCCTCCTCCATTGCCAACTCTACTAAGCTCTATAGGCTCAACCTTAGCTATAACAGCCTCTCCGGCAATATCCCGGTCGGTATCACTCGCTCCCCTTCTCTCACTTTTCTCTCACTTCAGCACAATAACCTGTCTGGTTCCATTCCTGATACCTGGGGAGTAACAAGAAATAGAAGTGAAGTCTATCAGCTTCAGACTCTGAATCTTGATCACAACTCCATTACCGGAAACATTCCATCCTCCCTCGGTAGGCTACGAATGCTGAAAGAGATTTCAATTAATAACAATCAACTCAGTGGTAGCATACCTGAAGGGATCGGGAGGCTTCCCATGCTCCAAACCTTCGATATCTCCGGTAATTCCATCGGTGGTAGCTTTCCTGCTTCTTTGTCTGACTCCTTGTCATTAGTCCGTTTAGACCTTGAGGGAAACCACATTCAGAGCCGGATCCCAGAAACCATCGATGGGCTTAAGAGTCTCTCTATTCTATCACTAAAGAGGAATCAATTCCATGGGGAGATCCCGGCAACACTAGGAAACATTTCCAGCCTATCACAGTTGGACTTGTCTGATAACAATCTCACCGGAGAAATCCCAGGCTCTTTGGACCATCTTACCAAGCTCACTTCCTTCAATGTTTCTAATAATAATCTATCAGGTTCAGTACCTCTTCTTCTCTCGGAGAAGTTCAATTCCAGCTCTTTCAGAGGAAACATTCAGCTTTGTGGTTATAGTGTATCAGTCCCCTGTCCTTCGTCCCCTTCTCCAAGCCTTGCACCTACTATTAGTCCCACAACAACCGGCCGACGAAAACTGAGCACTAAGGACATTATTCTCATAGCTGCTGGAGGAGTGCTTGCACTCCTACTTTTACTCTGCTGTGTTCTGCTCTGCTGTTTGCTTAGGAAAAGGACTACTTTGAGTCAAAAGAGCAAAGCTGCTGGTGCTGCTGCGAGAGGCGAGAAGCCGGCGCCTGCTGCAGGAACTGAAGTGGAGTCAGGTGGGGACACTGGAGGGAAGCTGGTCCACTTCGACGGGCCGTTGGCGTTCACAGCCGATGATCTCTTGTGTGCGACGGCGGAGATCATGGGGAAGAGCACGTATGGGACTGTGTACAAGGCCACACTGGAGGATGGGAACCAAGTTGCAGTGAAGAGACTCAGAGAGAAGATCACAAAGAGCCAGAGGGAGTTTGAGACGGAAGTTTCTGTGCTGGGGAAGATCCGACATCCAAATCTATTGGCACTTCAAGCGTTTTACTTGGGACCCAAAGGGGAGAAGCTGCTCGTCTTTGAATTCATGCCCAAGGGGAGCCTTGCAGCATTTTTACACGGTATGATCTTAACTGAGAATTTTGCCTGTAGTTTTTTCTCTGTCATTGACTGAAATTAATGTTTCTATTTTCAGTTAGCTTTTTTAACTTAATGCCCATGAGAAACCTTTCCTTTTGATGGCAAGATGACCAAACCAACTCATGTTTTATGTTCACATATCCTGTTTAGCCAGTCTAGTGATCTTCAGCAATGGCACTTCTTAATTAACTGCAGTGCATTCCATGGAGAACCCTTCTAAGCTCTTTGATTTTGGATTTTTGACTTCTTTAAGATACTCTACAACTGAAAATTTGTTCTTAATGACAATAACTGATCAGTCTTCATCTTGTGTTTCTGGACACAGCTCGCGGACCGGACACCCCTATAGACTGGCCTACAAGGATGAACATAGCGAAGGGAGTGACTCGAGGCCTAAGCTACCTTCACAATGACATGAATATGATCCATGGAAACCTGACCAGCAGCAATATTCTACTAGATGAGAATAACAATGCTAAAATTGCTGACTATGGCCTCTCCCGCCTCATGACCACGGCTGCCAACTCCAATGTGATTGCCACCGCCGGCGCGCTTGGGTACCGTGCACCGGAGCTCTCAAAGCTCAAGAAGGCCAATACAAGGACTGATGTTTATAGCCTTGGTGTGATCATACTCGAGCTCCTAACAGGGAAATCACCAGGGGAATCGATGAATGGCATGGAGTTGCCTCAATGGGTAGCTTCTATAGTGAAGGAGGAATGGACTAACGAGGTGTTCGACCTGGAGCTGATTAGAGATGCAACGGGGGTGATGGGGGATGAATTGCTGAACACCTTAAAGTTAGCCCTGCATTGTGTGGATCCCTCGCCAGTGGCCCGGCCTGAGGCTCAGCAAGTCCTGCAGCAACTGGAGGAGATCAAGCCTGATATGGCTGCTGGTTTGGCAGGCTCCACCGATGACGGTGGTTCTATTGCTTCTGCTGCCGCACCAACAAGCAATGATTGATCGATAATGAGAGAATCCAGTAGAGACTGGAGAATTCTTTTATTCATTTGAGTTTTGATGATTAAGCAATATTTAGGTTCATCTTTGTGGTCTGTAAATAGAATTATTTGTCACGTTATGATTTTTTTTTTTTTCTAATTCTATTTTGGTATCTATCTAGCTTTCTTTATGCACGAGAATGTACTTTCCGATAGGAGATGATTAAATTAAAGGAAAAGTGTGTTTAAGTTATATTTGATGCTATGTTGATGATAATTTGGTGATTATATTCTACTGCCATGACAGGAGTTCGGTGCTTATGATGCCCATGCTCAAGTGGTGTCTGCACCCACACACTAATTAATCATTTAATCCAATGTAACTTAAATTTATCCAATGTGAGTTCAGTCTTTGGAGCTTACCTCAGCTAATCCAGGCAGTTGGTGCCTTCAGTAACTGAAGGCTTCCGGTTTAACAAAGAAACTTGTTCGCTTAAGCCATTCCTCATTGGCCCCGACGATCAATCATAATCAGAAGGCCACGACTTCTTCCCCACCATATAATGATGTCTGAAAATAAGGCATATTATAAACTTTACGACGGTCTTCAGGAAGATAATATCGAGCGGCTTGCTCACTCCAGCATTTGTCTGTGTACTTTGGATCTCTTTTAATTTTTTTTTTTTTTTTAATTTTTTGTTCATCAATCTTGACAAATAGGCTTTGCGTGGTCTGAGGCAATTAAGCTGTGTGTTTCTTCCGCTGCCTTGTCTGCTGACCTGGTGAGTTTCCAGTTTGGCAAATGCAACAAGCTAAAGACCTGGGTTTGGCATTTAGACCTGGAAGGATCTTTACACATGCTGAATGAGATCATGAGCGAGACCTCCATGTTCTTTAGATACAGTGCAGAATAGGGAGTAAATGGGGTCTTGTCACCATCATTCACGCCGACTCTATCACATACTTGTTCCCTTGGACAAAGAGTAAGAACAAAGAGAATCCGCTCACTGGCAGTGCATGGTCAACCACTACAAGATCTGAGACGATAAAGCATCCACACACGGTAGATATCCACCACCATGAGATGATATCAAAAAGACGACAAATGCTGCCCTGCGTTGCCAATATTGCAAACTAGAGCAATAAAATCACTTCCAATCTTCGGAACTATAGAGCAATCCAAGACAACAGGCCATAAGCAGACTCAAAATTGTGCTAACTGAAGTGCAAAAAAAGACATCCTAAAATTCCATCAATAAACTCCACTGAATTATGCTTATTATTGGGTCATTGGTTTCTAAAAATTAATGCACAAGCATGTATAAGGGGGTAAAAGGCTAAAAAGCTGAAATTTTTACACATTCTGAATTTAATTGCTCTCCTTTGCATATCTGCTAGTTTCTTCTGCTTCCTTAGCCCACACATTGGCGATCTTCTCTGCATACCCAACCTGCACAAAAAACAAAATGAATTTTACTCATCAGCTGCCATTGAGCAGGGTAGAAAATAACTGCCAAATGATGGTAGTTTAACTTGTGAGCAAAACCAATTCAGTAAGTTTGTCTATGAGCTAAAGAGAGACCAAAACTACAGGCAAATGTGTGGTTCCCATGGGATAGCAAATTGACAACTGACAATTTATGCAGAAGCATTTCTGATGCTCCATTGCTTTGGCTGGTGTTATTATATGATGCTCTTAGATCCCTTATTGCCACAAGGACAGATTACCTTGTCCTTGAAAGGTATCATGTGGAGATAACTCCCAAGGTTATCATAATGAAAGGACATGATTACTTTTTTTCCTTAAATTAGAACATGCAAGTTGTTTTATTTCAAATTCTACGAACATAATAAGCTAAAAATTGGTGCAAAATGACAGGATGTGAAATATAACATTCTTACAATCATGCAGGTTCCAGTGGCAGATTACAAGACATTTTGCTAACCCCAAAAAATATTAAAAAAAAATTAGTAGAACAGCTTGTGAGTGGGGCAGCAATCATCACATTCCAGGCAAGAAGACTTATGACCTGCAATTAGCTTCTAAAATATTAAGCATCTAATCCTTTTTTACTTCAATGGAAATTACATGCCATAAACATCATTTTCTATCTTCTAATGATGCGATTGTTTCACTTACACCAAAGCCCCAGAAAGAACACATCTAATACTATGGTAAGGATGTGGCATCTTCTTTTCCTACCTTCTGGTTCCATTGTTTTCCCAAGGAAGACTGGAATCTTAGAAGGGCACATCAACAAGCATCATACTATACCCTACTGAAGGTGACTAAGGTATTCCATGCATGAGATCATTACAGGTAACCACTAGAGGTGGAAAAGAGCTGAGCACAAGCAAGCTGGGCTCTGTTTGAGCTCAGCTCGAAGCTATAAACAGTGAGCATCGACACTCACCGTTCAAATAACTTGGAGCCAAACTCGAGCTTCCCTCAAGCTCGAGTCGAGATAAGAGAGCCCAGCTCTAGCTTGGTCTAAATGTTGAGCCAGCTCAAGCTCAGTTAGCTTCAACTCAAAAACAAAAATCAATCTGAACTCAAGTTCTTCCAGTTTGTCTATGCTCGTGATCAGATGGTGGGAGCATAGGGACCAGTGAAGAGAAAAGATGGAAACAGCAAGAATGGAAAGGTGGGGCAATGAATCACAGCAGCGCCACTTGAGAGTGAAGAGGGTCCGCCTCCTATAACACACCCTCCTCATGAGCCACCACCACCACCACCTCCTTCAAATCAAACCCTCAACCTAACTCAAAATCCCATTGGCAATGGTGAGTACTGCAGGGTGGAGGCAACGGTAGAGGCATGGCAAGCACGGCAGCATTGGATAAAGGTGGGTGTGCAGGAAGCCATGATTGCTGAAGAAGCCACTGGTGCTCGAGGAAGTCATCATAGGAGTGAAAGGTGGAGGAAGAATCTGGACTCGAGAGATGTTGAGAGAGGATGGTGGAGACCATGGTGGAGATGGTGGACACCTAGTTAGCGGGAGAAGAAAAAGGGATTGAGAAAAGTGGTGGGAGTGGAAGACAAGGTTTTAAATCTCGATATCCCAATTATCTCGGTGAGTAGCTGAGATTGCGATAAACCAAGATAAACAGAGATTCTAGTTTATCACTTTATCTCAACCAATATAGTATCTAGGAAAAATAGAGGGAACCAAAATTTTTGGAGATCTCAGCTGATAATTTTGGACTGAGATATTGAAATCTTGATTAATATAATAATAAATCCAAAATTAAGAACTATATTTAAGCATAATTCAGAGAATTATTAATTTAAAAATATTCAAGTAACAGAGCAATCAAAAAAAAAAAAAATCGGATGACATGAATATATTGTGTCGGTTGATATCTCCGATTTTATCATTTTGTATTGGCCGAGATAACAGGGAAGCAGTTTTTATATATACTACCAAGAGATGCCCAATATTGATACAAAATAAGATCTCAGCAGAGATGAAAACCTTGGTGGAGGACTTCTTGGTTCTCATGTTACATACTATTGCTGCAGTATAAAAATCGACCATCGGATTTTAATCCAATGGCTATGTAATAAGCAAATAGTTCAAACATTAGATTTAAGGTCTAACAGATCAAAACCTCTTCAACACAAAATCCATAAAATATTATTTTATTAAAAGGATATATTACATTATATTATATTTATATATAGTATGTGTAATATTATCTTACTAAAGGGATATATTATATTATATTATATTTGTATATAGTATGTATAATATTACATATCAAAATAAATTTTCAAACTATTTGAGCTGAAACCATTTCCTGCTTGAGCTTGCTCATTCTTGTTGTTTCATAGCTCGAAAAGCTCCCTTGAGTTCCACTCCCTCACTAATCAAGCAAGGCCTACCCAAAAATGGGCTGGCACGTGACCTAGCAAATTTAAGAAGCATTAAACCATGATGTTACTTTCTTATTATCAACTATCTCTACTATCAAAATTTTCCTTTACATTACTTGCAAAACACCAAAAAGGAGCCATTGATTGCATTCCAAAGAATTCTCGAGAATATCCTTGTATGGATATTTTTGGGTGCATTAAATTCTATCTTATCACCTACTGGCTGCAACTATTATTACCGACCAACTGCAAGTTTGAATCAAGGTTCTTTAGCATCTTTTCTTTCATTAGTTTTCTTTTCTCTTCTTCCTCTTCTTGTTGTTCTCTTTCTCAATTTTGCTTTTAAAAATTTCCTTTTTAGCAGCATATAAATCAAACTGGATAATCTACTTGTGAGCAACTAAATTTATATTTTACTTTGGGCAGTCTAAGTTGATCACTAACAACACTAAGAACCACCTGGGCTATCCAGAAAGGTGCCAAGGGTTTCTACCACAAGAACTTTATAAATGCTCAACCTTTACTAAAGGCATTTGAAGGATTATGTTGCTAACAACCTGATATTTTTGTTAAATCCAATTCTCCAACACTGGACATTATCACTCAGCAGCACAGTAATTGCCAAGTTAATCTTCGGTAGCAAAATTTCATTGCTATGTCTCAATACAGATTTAATGTTCCTCAAATAGTTGTAGAGTCACTGAAAGGAAAAATGAAAATCTTTTGTATGTGCCAAGGTTTTAGCAGCCACCAAGTCATAATCATAATCATCAAGCTTTTTTTCCAAGGGTCAGCTTTAGAAGCCACCAAGTACTTTTGCCAACTCAAGGCTTTTGTATTGTCAAATGCTTTTCTCATCAAACTAATTAACTTGCAGAAAACATATCATCTCATTGTGAATCAAGGTTTGAAATTTCCGATATCTTAGTCATTTCAGTGGGGTAGCAATACTAAGATAAAGCAGGACATTGGTTAACCTGAGCCTTTACAGAACATTAAGCATTTTTTTGAAGTTTGAAATTAGAGGATATCATGGCCAATACTAGAGGACCAAGCTGTAGGAAAATTGGACAACATCCTTTAATACACTAAAGTAAATAATGCTGAGTAGCAAATAAAATACCATGAGATTATCCGATCCCCTCTCACCCCTCAACTCTTCTCCGAGCTGAGATAAAGCAGGACATTTGTTGACCTCAGCCTTGATGGAAGATTGAGCATTTTCCTAAATGTTGAGGTTAGAGGATATCCTGGCCAATATTCGAGGACCAAGATGTAGGAAAATCGAACAAACATTCTTTAATACACATAATTCAGTAATGGTCAGCAACAAATAAAAATACATATAATTGTGTGATCGTCTCTCACCCTTCTCTTCCCTCCTCTGATATCCATTCCCTCCTCTGATATCCACTACCAGCTCAAACACAGTAGATCCCTCCATTACATAGCTAAGGCTTTACACAGATCCACCTCACCCTCAGCTCCCCTCCTTGCTTGGCCATGACATATCATCAACTTCCATCGTCATTGCAGGCACCTTCCATCATAGATCCCTCTTGCCATTAGCCCTCTTCTTGCAAGGTTGTGGCTGATTCATACCCTTGGTCAACATCACCAACAACCACAAGACCTTAACCAACCTCTTGGAAGATGGGGCTTGCCCTTATTTCTATTTCTTTGCAGCTGAGGTGCTCCTCTCATGGTCCAAGTACAATGACTTGCCAACCTTTGCAAAAGCCCTCTTTGCCTCACACCCTCCCCTTCGATTACCCTTGAGAAATTCTGATCTCCTTCCCGATCACAAGGACTCGCTAAACCTAATTAAAAGACCATATTAGGCCAATAAGCATTTAATAAATATCCTGGCCAATATATGTGTATTGGACCAGCCAATGTAGCAGGAACTCATGGTTTGCACTAGCTGAGTAAATACAGACCCCTGTTTCCCAAACAGGTCAGTGCCCTAAATACAAAACCAATATTTGGGTTGAGATCTCTACCAAGATGCAAACCTTGTTATAAACCCTAGATCTTTTTTAGTGAATATGCTACATTCACGGGGAAAAAAAAAAAAAGAAGGGTAGTGCAAAAATTCATCAAAAAGCCATAATGTCCCTCTGAAGGTCATATTTTCCTAACCATGTAGCATGTACAATAGGAAACAGAACATTTATTTGCTACAGTTATTTACAGTTCAGATAAGTGATTGGCCTGGACATGGAAAGTACCCCGGTAATAAAGTTATCCACCACCTCATCCAAAATGCCTAACATACAATTGTGCCTCTAATGCAACTAAAAAACAGTTTTAAACTTTCACTTCTAAAATCATTCCTATAAACAAGTATGTGTAAACATAAAGTTGCAGTTTCGCCCTCCCTCGCTCACTTCCTTCCTAGCAGTTTATATCTTTCCCAGTATATTTCTTCTACTACTATTCTAACTACTTGTAGCTTGAGAAACAAAGTCATTATTTGTCACGCTTTTGTAATCCTAGATTGAAGACTGCTATCTTTACCATATCCTCATTAAATCCCTTTCAGCCACAATCTTCCATTTTCAGTAAAGCTAGATTCCATGATTGTCTGCTCCAAATAGAAAGGCGCAACAAAATCATATTCTACCATTAAAAAAATTAACATGTTCAAGATAAAATAACCTATATAATACACAAGATCCCCCAAACACAACGTAACCTTCAAATCAGAAAGCCTCAATACCAAAAATGGAATATTAGGCTTTCTTCAAAATCAATGAGCAAACAGAATAGGACATAGGCAACGTAACCTTCAAATCAGAAAGCCTCAATACCAAAAATGGAATATTAGGCTTTCTTCAAAATCAATGAGCAAACAGAATAGGACATAGGCATTAAAGCTTCTGATATGTTTTCATCAAAAAATAAAAAGCTTCTGATATGCTATCTTCTATAACGACTTCTTTTTGTTTACTGGAGCCCTCATGAATATCTTGGTATTGGGTCACCTACCTTTAGATCTGTAGCATGTTCTCACAAACCTCCTTAAGAAGGTACAAAACATTCTTCCCTCCCTCATATTTCTGCAACATGAGAAGTAGGGAGTCCTCAGCCTGACCTACATCAAAGGGCATTGTATGTTGAGAAATGTATTACAAGTTTATTTTTAAAAGGCAAATATGGTTTGCATGTCAGCAAGAAGATCATTCAAACATCAATTTAGTAATCCATGGAGCTCCAGCATCTTGCAGAATCTTCTTGGAAATGATAACCTGATTACATAAAAATTTCAAAATCTCTTCATATTCCAATGACCTCCCACATACTTCAGAGCAATGATTGTACCAAGACTTCTTTCTGGAAATGTTGAGATTGATGATAGCCCCTTAAAGACCTGATGGCCTAGTTAACAATATCTCAAATGGACCTCTCCATGCCAAAAATCTTTCCAAAGCAAGCTAGAAATGCCTAATATTATTAGTTTTTAAGCCTTCAAATCAGGGTTTTAAGTGTCAGACTGATATTGCCCATACCAGTTATACTGTGCCAAACAGGTAAAGACTATTCAGTACAAAACCCTGCTACCAACACTATATGCAGGACAGCCTAGCATACCGGCACTAGGTACACCTGTACCAGTCAGGTATCCATACAAGTACCATACCGGTACTTGAAGCCTTGCTTCTAATTGCCTCTGCATGCCTGATCCAATTAGTACAAGTTGGTGAAATGTTCCCCTATCTAATCTTATTTTCATACATCAATGTCAAGTCCAATCACAATCAAGCTTAAAAGACAACTTGGCATACTTCATTGGAAGGGAAAAATATAAGCCTTTTATTGAATAAAATAGCACCTCAAAGAGCATTAAATGGACTAACTAGTACCTGATTAACTAGAAACCCTCTGAGCATGGTTACAAAATCATCACGTCTTTCTCTGTCTAGCCTCTCGAGTTCAGTCTTGTTGTTTTCCTGCATTATTGTTACAACCAAAGAAGATATCTTTAAATAACAGGAAAAAAAGCCAGTGGTTTATTATGTAGTTTACAGAATATCCAGCAGTTCACCGCCATACATACATACATACATATATAATCATACTACTAAGTTCCACAAAAAAAGTAAGACTTCAATATTTATGACCAAATAATTACGCATCTAGCAGCACATGCTTTGTGTGTTATATAAGCTATTATTTTTTGTTTTAATTATGTAAAGATAATATGGTGATGCTGTGGTAAGAATTGATTTCAGATCATCATCATCATCGTAAATGACCTGTCACAGTTTCCTAAGCTTCATGTGATTATGGAACTACTTAAAAAACAAGGATGTGGTTCCTTCAATTGATATATACTTGTTTTAAAAAATTAAAAAGAAAAACTTCAATGGGTTTGCAAATTAATGATAACCATAAATAATTCTAGTTAATGGAGTTGCAAGTCACTTTACTTGATGGCAACTCACCAAGGTCGGCGAAACCAACGCCGAGACCCATACCACTTGCCCGGCGGTACGGTACTATGCTGTGCCGACTCACAGCGTACCAACAAAAGGGAGCTAGAGAGGAAAGGAGAGAGTGAGAAGGAGGGGGGGCGAGAGAGAGAGAGAGGCAGGAGGGAGAGGGAGAGGGAGAGGGAAGGAGAAATGGGGAGAGGGAGGGGAGAGACCGAGAGAGGGAGAGAGAGGGCTTTCAAGCCCCTCTCCTCTGGCTGCTACGTAAAAGGGGTGGAGCCCCTTTCAAAACAGGAACTCCAGTCTCTTTTGTTTTTCTGAATTTTTTTTAAGTGAAGTCGGCAATCGCAACTGACTTCACTTAAAAAAAAAAAGAATCAAACAAAAAGGGGCAGAGCCCCTGTTTCATCCCCCCCCCCCCCCCCCCCCCCCCCGTGCCCCTTCTCTTTCCTTCTCTCTCTCTCCCCCTCTTGCTCAATACACTACAAACTGGACAGTTTGGAACGGTACCAAATGTTACGAAGAACAAGCAAGATTCTATAATGTTGAATTATCATAGTAACCCTAGGAAGGGAACTTAAGAAGTAAATATGTACTCCACAAGGTCCCTACAAATTTGGATGGTAGCAACTCATTTGACTCCTTTTAGACAGGATACAGCTTTAGCAATAATGTCACACTTCCATGATCAGGTACCTGGAACCTTCCGAAATGTCCTCAGAACCCTGATTAAAAGCCTACAGTTCCACAATTAATGTTTTGATAAAGCATTATCTTGTCTGAAAGGAAGAGGCCAGCCCCTTGCATTATGGAACCTAGTATTTCCTAGCACTAATTAATTTATAGCACTGAGCACAAACTCAACAGATCAGAATGTTGCAATACAAGAAAAACCAACCGCACAGACATGTTCCAAGTTACCACAGTCATGAACAGTTTCAAATATTGAATATAGGAATCAAGAACATGCTATTAATCTACAAAAATGGAAAACATTTGAAAGGTATAGCTTCACAATTGTGTAGTACCAAAACAAGTCCAAAAGATTACATATAAAGCTGTAGGAATTTATTGCTGTTCAATATTTTACATGTATGGTCTTTCTTTCATTAGCTTAATCAGAGCAGGTTTGGCTTGCCAACCTTTTCCTCAAAAATTTAAAAATAAAAAATAAAAAGACTGTGCAGGAGAAGTAGTTGCATCCTAAGGAAAAACCTAGAACTTATACATCTCATTGCACACAGGAAAAAAAAAATTAATATATGAAATTCCTATAAAGAGCTTATATGGTTTTTCATCTATGAAGTCTAAGATTAAATTGAATAGCCTGAACTCTATTAGGCAAGGGAGCCTTTTAAATTAAGAATATGTTAACATGATTGCATAAGTGATTTGGGACAATACTGTTGATATTCTTTTCTCAAAAAAGAAACGACTGCTGATATTGGAAAGGGAGTGCGGCCATGCATTGCTATCAGATATTAAGATGCTGCATAGAAAGACAACCTTGAACCATTAAATCAGAATTATGGCAAAAACCCTGGAGGATAAGTGTCTTAAAATCAGTAAATTAAATTAAAATTCATAAACTACAAATTGATAGAAATACATTAATAGATAAAACAGAAGGCCAAACAGTGATTAATTAACTAAAATATGATGTTTAAAAGAGTGGAGAAATAAAAGCAAAGGTTCTTTAACGCCAGATAAATGACATGAAGAGCTCTTTCAGCACATAGTCTGTTTATTTCATGCATTAAAGACTCAAGAAAATTAGAAGGAAACAAAAGGAGTTACAGTATTGTATAGATCAGAATGTGGGGCAATTAGAAAAAAGGTCAATGCATGTAAGAAGATTAATCATCAGCTTATGCTTTAAAATATCTGGAATTGTCTTTGTGAACCCTTATCTACCATTCCTTTCTGTTAAGGACTAACCTTCATGGCACTGCAAGTTTTACAAATTTAGCACTTTAAGATACCTTTTATAGTTTGAGCTTCTTTCTACAATGGTTGTGATGTCAACCCTCCACCTTATTCATCTAGCCTTGAGATTGTCATTTTTGTTATCAAGCATCTGATAAATCAGATTACTAAATTAGACGTACAGTAAAACCAGGAAGACTACTGTTCCGAATGATTGAACCAAAGAGATGACAACAGCTGCGGATAGAACCATGAAAATGTGCAACAAAGTTACAATGAGGAACAGATACAAACAGCAACACCAGTTCATATTGAACGGTCAAGAAAGAGAAGAAACATGAAATTACATAAATAGAAGTTGCAAGAAAGCCCATGACATGAACAAACAAGAAAAAGGAGATCATAAGCAGCGCTCAATTAGTTACAGCAAGGCCCATGTCATTATGGAAATAAGGTTGTTGATGAGCTTGGGCTCACCGAAGGCCTACTTGGCTGGGCCTCATTTTGGTTCTGGAACATGTTGTAATTTGTAAATACTCATGTTTTGTTCTATTGGTGACCTAACCACACCTTGTGCTTAACAGCCCTACATGGAAAATTGTGGCACTGGACAAGAATGCAACTATGATTTATGTGAACTTGATTTTGTTTATAATTAAGCATAGAATATTGATAATACAGTTTGTGCATCCATAACTGATTTCATGCTAGGTCATCTTTTATTATCTCATGTGTTCTTCTGATAAACTCTTTTTATTTGCTAATATATAGACATTTATGCTAACCATATTCCAGTTTTCTCCTTCAAGCATGCTCATCCAGTACACCAATGAGTTTTCGCATTTCAAGTTTCTTTACTGAATGTTACAGTAATCCATAAGACTATGGCTGATTATAGATAAATATTGCCACAAATGTCAAGTAATTGGTGATCAACAGCTAGAAGAACTTAGCAGAAATAATTGACCGCCGAAGTCTACACGAAAAAAAGCAGCATACAGTACCTTAATCCGCTCATACCCTCGAAGCGCACAACTTTTAGCATCTTCTGTGATTCTTATTGTTTCTTTCAATTCTTCTAGTTTACGAATTCTAGATTTGTCACCACCAAATATCTTTGAGGATGCAGCTTCAAGTTTTTCTGCCCTTGCATGCAAGGAAGACAAATCTGACAAAAGTGTTTGTACAGTTAACAAAGCACTGGAACGATCTGAGAATGCACTGTGAACAGCTAGCATCAGCCCTAAATATTCATGGAGAGTATCCTGCCAAAAGCATGATATCAGCTATATGCATACAAATAAATAAATAAATTACAAATATAAATTTTATGTATGTATGTATGTATGTATGTATATAAATGTTGCAAAGCCACCATGACAAACATAGAACCCTAGACTAAAATCAAACTTTGATGCGGTGGAACATCTCCAAAATACCAGATGTTTTACTGTCTGTGCATTTGATTCTCGGTAAAATCGGCTTGCTTTCACAGCAGCAGTTGCTAAACATTTAATATCAGTAGCTCGTATTCTTTGAGAATCATATGTTGCCTCCTCGGTTTCAAATTTTGCCAGTTTGATGAACGCCAATCCCAACTCACCCAATGTTTCTCCAATATCCTGTTGTGCTTTGACAAGTGCTTCAGCCTGCACCCAAGAAAAGAAAATTACATGAGAAAATCACTTACAATGAAGTCAAAATATAACAGAAAAATCTCTACTAATTCTGAATCATAAACACGTTCACAATTCAAGAAAACTAACTCCTAAGCTGCTCAAAAGCTGAAGCAAATTATCAGCTTCAAGCTCAACATTCCCTCTCACCGCTTTTCTGACCTCAGTATCCAACACAATCAACTCAATGATAACAGATGATGGTGTTCTTGTCCTAGGAAATCTAGGATATTGCTGGAAATTGGGTTGCTGAAGAAGACTCACCAGGCCCAAACTCCTTCCAAATTATTGCGCATCCATCGCTAATGCCTTTTTCATGGCATACTTGGGAGCTACACCAGAAACCTTTCCAGAAACATGATAAGTCACCTTGTTCTTGAAAGAAAGATCCCAAGTCTGTTATATATTCTCTTCCAAATACTCTCTACCCCAAGTTTTCCATTGGAAGACGGTATTTTCCACCACCACTTACCAAGCAAGTTAAGGTTCATGTCTTCAAGGTTTAAAATGACCAGCCTCCTTGCTCTTTTGTTTGGCATCATACATGGACCAAATTCACAAGGCTGTAGCCTCCTCTGTTCTTGTCTGCCCCTTCCCAAAAAATTTCCAGCAAGCCTTGTTGATTCTATCCACAGCTCATTTCAAGACAAAAAAGAACGTTTTACATTAATCTTGAACAACCAATAGTCCTTATATAGCCACACATACAATTTTTTTTCCCTAGTGTTAACCCATTAAAATTTTCTGTAGTCCCCCTTCCACCAACAGCTTCTTGCCATGAAACTAAATAGACCCCAATCTTTGTTAGAATATGTAAGCTTCTATCGATAAAGCACCTATAAGGTTGCACTTCTTTATTGGTTGCCAGATACGTTCCTCTTTTTATGGCGGGTGATATGATAAACGTAAATAAAGAAGTTGTAGCATCGAAATATTGATAAATCATTCTTGTCCATCTCTTTTCCATAAGGTACCATTTTGTTCCCATTACAGAACTTAAGTGGGAGTGCTAAGTAAAGAAATCATTTATTTGCGAATGATGAATAGGCCAACAAATACAATGAAAAATGTTCCATCTTGCCTTTGTACACTTGCTATAGTTGTACTTCCACAATGGCAAATAGCATTTATATTTGTTGTCTTTTCTCTAGAAGGCAAGCCTGGCAAGATTTTCAGCGTGGCCAAGATATCACTTTGCCTCTGCATTGGGCAGCCACCAATAATAAATGTATGAAATCTCAGTTCTTATTATATCATCAAATATAAACTAACATATCCTAAGTTATCCTTCGATACAATATCAATATCCCAGCCAGCATTTTTTGGTCTTTACCATAATAAAAATCAAAGTTAATGCCCAAAAACAGTAAACTTGGTTTTACCATATCGATCGAGATCTTGACAGCTCGATTTCAATGTATCAGCCCAAGATCTAAATAAAATCTCAGTTGATTTTAATTTCCCATAGTCCACCTTGGCTGCAATAAACTGCAACCTTACCAGTACCTCGGTTGAAGGCTAAGGCGTTGTTCCTTAGTAGTTCGATGAATCATTAGTATTTCATTGCTCTCTCTCTCTCTCTCTCTCACGTGCAATCCAACATGCATGCATGGGTTGAGGAATATTTTGGTATTACAAGCATTCACCATTATCAGTCAGGCCACCTTTAAGGAACTAAATGAATGTTTCTGTGGCGTTTCAAAGATTCACAATCATTAGTTAGGCCACTCTGAAGGAAAAAAATGTTCATTTCTTCATGGAGGTAGCGTTCCACGAGCTGCCATAAGCATTTAACATAACTCTCACTATATTTTACTATTTTATATAATCCTATTATCAACGAGAGGATAAGCTAATTTCTGTTAATCAAGCAAACCCAGTTTCCAAAATTTTCATACTATGACTACCTATCGGCTAGCAGTTCAGCAAGCAAACCCACAAGAAAACTAAATAAATAAAGCAACTGCTCCTACTATAACTACAACTGATCACGATATACCTGCTGGGACGCAGTGCTGAGCTGCTGCTCCAAGTCCTGCACCTTCTCCTTCCTCTCCAAGAACTCTTTATCCTCCTCCACCACCGCTGGCTTCACCCCTCCCCAATCATTTGCCACCGACTGCTTCAGCTCCTTGAATATCCTCAACAAATCCCTGCCCCCCTTCGCCGGCTGCACCACATCCTGCGGAGCAGCATACCCCGCTCCGCCCTCCCCGAAGAGCTGCTTCGGCAGCCTCACCGCCCCGTCCAGCATCCTCGAGGCCACGTCGGTGCTCGCCGGCAGCGGCATCTTCCCCGGCGTCCTCAAGAAAACCCTCAGCTCATCACTCTTCCCGATCACCGGGTGCGCTGCCAGTCGGCGGAGGTACCTCTCGATGGCGGAGCGCCGCTGCTCGACGAACTCGTGCTTCTGCATCACCTGGCTCTCCACCACGTTTTTGTCGGGCCGGGGCGGGATGAAGAACCCCCGATAGGACTCTGCGAGGCGGTCGGCAAGGGTAACCACGTCGCGGAACCGCCGCCGGACGCGGAACTCCGTCGGGCCGCCGCCGGAGTCGGGGGTGCGGATCTTGGTGGTGATGAGGTAGGTCACATAAGTGCCGCCGCCGGGGACGAGGGATCCGGCGGTCTCCTGCTCCTTCTGGGGATCGGAGACGGTGATTCTGGCGTACTCAGACGCGGACGCGGCAGCGCAGCGGGGGGAGTTGGGGGCGGAGGAGGCACCGTTCTGGGAGTCGAAGGGGGAGAAGACGACGTCGGCGTAGGCGGGGGGATCGAGGAAGGAGGAGGAGGGGGAGGGGGAGGGGGAGGGGGAGGCGGAGGAGGAGGAGGGGGGAGGGAGGGGGAAAGAGAAGGGGGTCGCCGCCGTGGATGGCGGCGGGAACGGCGGCGAGAGGGTGGGGATTGGGGGAGGGATGGTCGTCGTCGACGAGGGCGAGGGTTTCCATTTCTTCTCGCGGGGGCGGCGGTTCGAGCCCGTAATGGCTCTTAGCGCCCATCATCTTTGTTCCCCTCTCTCTCTTCTTTTACTCTCAAATAGCTCAACATGGATAAAATTTAATAGGACGAGAGATAGAGGAGAACAGGGGCCTGGATACAGGCAGGAAGGAAAAGGGTGGAGATCTGGATCGCAGTGGATGGTGGGCGGAGGAGGAGGCGACGACTGGTACGTGCACCGGAAGTGAGACTAAGCAGACGGACAGTGGATTGCCTGGATGTTATTTTACGAACGTAGGCATAAAAACTATATGCGTGCGCACGGTGTCGCTCACCAAGCACCCGTAAAGTAGGTTTTGATGATCAAAATCGGATCATCACCGTGATCCAAGACCATCAGTGATCCAAATTTTATGGTGACGTGACCATCAATAATCTAAAATTACTGTATTTAATGGATTATAGTTCATAATTAAAAATTTTTAAATATGTTTCAGTAATATATTTAGTATTCTATGAAAATTCAAGATTATTGAATATAATACTAAAACTACTCATAATATATTCCATAAAAATATATTTTTTAATTATATATAATATATTATAAATAAAATATTAATATATTTATTAGTATATTAATAATTAATAGATTTCATTAAAATATATTTAGTAATCCTATAAATTATTAATTATTATTATAAAATTAATATTTTTATTTATACTTATAATATATTATTTATTAATATGAATGTTTATTTTGATTAGAAAAATAAAGTAAATGGAAGTAATATATTAAATATTTTAATTATATAAATATAAAGTATAATAAAATATTTTTACTCTAATTTAAAATTATCATTGAATCATAATATAATAATAATATGATTAATAATACATTATAATATAATATATATCATAAATATAATATATAATATTGAATATAATATAATATCATGTGTACAATATTAATGATATATTGATTTGTCAATTTTTTGTTAGACTGAGAGGTATTTTTGTCCATATATTTTAGCTTAAGATCACTGTCTAGGGATGATCTTAGATTTCCAACCTCAATGATAGATATCCCATCATTAAACTAAGAGGTAATTTGAGGAGTAGGGATCATTTGAAATCATCACTATGTAAGATCACTATGATACAATCAAATATGGTGATCTCATCATTTTCGTACACATCATCTTTGATCTTGGATGAATGATCTCATAACCAGCAGTGGTATTTTTGTTTTGATAAGATGGATCATTCATACCTATCTAGCATGAATATATCAAAAAAAATCAAAAAATAAAATGTCCTCAAAAGGTCTAGAGATTACAAAGTGTTCTACAACAAAAGTCGCAACCTCGTCTGCTGCTGTGTTCACCTTCCAAAAGATGTGCCTAATGGTGAAGTTGGTGCAGCCTGACAACAGCATCGAAATGTCGTACGACAAATGGTGGCAGACATCCCCCACATACTCCTCTAGACCCAGGTCATGATAGTAGATGAGTCTCCCTCAATAATCAAATAATCAGCATGAAAGATCCGCCGAGCATAGATGATCCTGGCCCATGCCGTCCTGAACTCCACAATAGAGATGGAGGGCTCAAAGAGGTGACTGCCCTCCACCACAAGCAATCTGAAAGCATAGTCACGAATCATGAAACCCACACCCTCACTCCTGCCTCTGACACTACCATCGAAATTGATCTTGATGAACCTCGAAGGAGGGACCTCCCAAGCAATGAAAAGCCAGTGGGTCGCTATAAGAGCAAGATGTGAATCCCAAGTCTCCAAGGGTCTCGAGATCGTATCAATCACCTCAGTAATCGTAGTCAGGGAACTCTTCAAAATGAATCTCATAGGATAGTTTTTGACCTCAAACATTGGCTACTTCTAACCTCCTTTCTCCTGGGCGAGCAAGTCGCAGGCCCTTAAAAAATCTCCAGCCTCTACACTGACAAAGATCGGCCACCGTCTCAGTGGCTCACAAGCCACCTAGTCTGAGAGATGACCACAGGAGCCTGCACACAGATCTCTTTCTATAGAAAGGAGCAGCTCCTCATGTGGTCTCCAGCCTAGTATCTCAAGAGCCGTATCTGGCCCTTATCATCGAGCCCAGTATCTCAATTTTTGACCAAACTCATTAATCTGGCCTTTAAACAACCCACTTTAGATAGGGTTAGATTTGATATAAATGCGTTTGACTTATAAATAGGCAAATCTATTTAAATATATTTATTAAATAAATTTGCTTTAGGTTTAGACCTTTGATCCATTTAATTCATTTTGATCTATTTAATAATTAGATCAGATTATAACTCGATTTATTTAATCCATTTGAAATCTATTTAATTTGCTTAAAACTTGCTTAACTTATTTTTAACTTATTTAACCCAACCTGCTTGATTTATTTAACATGAATCGATAGTCTTGACATGCTTAATAAATGAGTAACATGGGTCAGATTACCTCTTTGATAAACAAATTATATTCACATCTAAATTTTTATTCTGTTTAATAAACAGATCAAATTTGAACTGATGAATTTTTTACTCGATTTGCATCCTACCCAACCCAATTACCACCGCTAAGAATAACAATGCTGAGTTTGATAAAACTTCTATCTAATCAAACATGGTTTGAAATTAATTTTAAACTCTAGGTTCAAAGATAAGACTACCTTTTACCACTATTTGGAAGGATATATATATATATATATATATATATATATATATATATATATATATATATATATATATATATATATATATATATAATCGATCAAGTTAACATCGTAAATTAAACCAGAAATCAAATCAAGCTTGAACAAAACATGATTTGAATTTGTATTAAGATAATGGATTCAAAAGATAAATTTGAATATTTAAAATGAATACATATATTTTAGAGTTTAATAAAGCTAAATTTGATCGAAACATATTTATTTTTGGCTTGACTTGAAATTAACTTGAGTTTAGATTATCTGTTTAAGTTTGATTTGTTTTAATTCAAATCAAGCTTAAAATGATCATTTTCCGAGCTGACCAAAAGCTATTCATATTATGGGCTATACTTACCAATATATCTTGTAATCTATGTTCCTGCAAGCCATAAATCTGGCATCTACATTAATTTCTACAATAATTTGGAGTTGAAAAGAAATATTAAAGTCAAATTCCCGGTCTTTTGCGAATAATCAAAAAGGTTCTTGCACCGAATCAAAACTTAATTAATTAAAAAAATGATAAAATAAAAATTAAAAAAGGATATATTTATTTCTTATTATATAGAATATAAAATATAAAAAATATGAAAAAGATAAACATAACAATGATGCAATTAGTAGATAGTACAAAATCAATCGAAAACTTAATGCTTTCATTTCAATACTTCACCAATATATTATGAATATCTTGATATACTTCATAAATAATTATATATATATATATATATATATATATATATTTTTTTTTTTTTTTTTGGTTTGGTATGATAATTTGGAGAATAATTCGGTTGAAAGTGGGAATGAAACTGATTCAGGAATTTTTCCATAATTTGGACGACATTATTACTTGCACTTAAACGTCTATACGGACGCTCGGGGGATAGACGTGTCTGGATGGTGCCAACCACGAGAAGAAGTTGGGTGGACATTGGTGTCATCCGGAACGGCTCGGGTGTAAAAAGGAACGAACACCATGCATCAAATGGACCAACGGAAGGGGGCCCAGTCTAGAAGTCTCGAGTGTTACGATTACTTGGCGTTTTCTTATTGGATCGGTTTGGTGCATGGCTCAAGGAACTGAGTACCCGAAGGTACAGGGGCGAGGACTAGCATGGGAACGGCGTGTTCACCAGTGGGCCTAAGATCCGCACACCGTCCCGTGAGCATACCGCATCGAAACACCTCACATTTACCACCGGATCGGCTGATCTCTTGGGCCCTTTCTTGAGAGAGAAACAGCTATCTGGATTGCGTCCGGAACGGACGGAGAAGATTATGCTGCTTGCCGGTTAAACAACTTCATTAGGTCATGCTTATGGCCACTAGGATGGGTTTAGGTTTGTTGAAGTTATTGAACCCATTGCTAATAGTTCTTCAATCTAATATATCTAATCTAATATATATATCATAAAATAAAAATTAAAAAAAAATTAACATTTATAATTATCTACGTAAGTAATTTTTTTCTATATCATGTGTCTTCCTATCTAACAATCTTTTAAGTATTAAATTCAAATCTTGAATTAATAAAAAATTACATTAAATTTTATTTATATAAATTAAATTATATTATTAATATATGATATTATTATACTTTTATAATTAAAATATATTTATATAGATAGTTGAAAATATAAAATAATATTAAAAATTTGAATGAATATTATTTTATTATTTATATATAATTTTTTTTAATATGATCAGATCTAGAATCTGTGCGCATTGCATGAATCCAAAACTAGTTCATTTGTTTGATTTTTGGTGTGTTGAAAGTAAATCAAGGAAAAATGACTTCATGAAATAGTGGATATTGGTTGGGGTTTGAGTTGACTAGTTAAATATCATCGTCGTCGTCGTCGTCGTCGTCGTCGTCGTCGTCGGATAAACGACTAGTTAAATGTCTTGAACTGTAAATGTGATACTAGAGAAGATGAGGTATGTGTGGTAAGTCAGTTCCTCAAGAATCAATTTTGCTGTCTCGTCGAATGATTTAGTTGTATTCCATAGAGCAAGTGTTTGCGCTACTGAACAGAGCCGCTTTGACCAGATTGGGCTTGGTTTGCAAATGCATTCATTTGCACTTTTATTTGTCCTTGATTCATAAATAATCTAATTCTGAGAAATCTTTGGTTTGAAGAAACAAATAAATATTTAATTTGAACCTATAAAAAGCTTGCATGAGTTTGGTGTCCGGAGCTGAGCTTGAACACATGTTTTCAATCTCACCCTAATCTTGATCAACCCTTGCATACAATGACCAAAGACAAAGTGGCTTACTAAACTAGGCTAGACTGGGCTTATTTGCACCCCTAATGACATTAAGGGTGGTGACCGGGTCAAATCAGATTAGACACGCATCAGATCGGATATTGGTTGGATCTAAAATTTGCCAACCCAAAGTCGATTTGCTTATAAAATAGCTCAAAAATTTGAATATAAATCTATTTTATTTATTAAATAAATAATCCAATCCGATTCATATAATTTATTTATTAAATAGATTAGATATATTAAATTAGATTAAATATGTCAACAATAGGTTAAGCAGATTTAATTAGGTTAAATAGATTGGGTTATAGTCCGTTTTAATTATTAAATGAGTCAAAAATTTAAATTTAAATCTAATTCATTTGATAAATAGTTTTAGATCGATCGATCTATTTATGATATAAATTTATTTATATAAAATTTAAATTTATTTAAAATAAATTGTTCGTAGATCGGGTTGATAGATCAAATCATAAATTTCCATCCTTAAATGGCATGCACTGAAAGTGCACATGGGCCTGGGCTGCCCTTTTGTTTTTGGTACAGACCTGAGATGCCATTAGTCTGTGCCCCATTGACGGCCATTGTGGTTTGCAGGATCCTTTTGATGGGCCATTTGTGGCTGGCAGCATGCTGCGAATGAATTAAGTTATCATCCATCTCATCACCAGGAATAAAATTTTTATTCCTTCATATCTTTATATGGACAAAACTAAGACATTGAACAAAATAAAAAAAAAATCAAAAATTCTGATTTCAGGTGCTACTAAATTTTTATTAGTTTCCTTCTAATGTGTTGGTTTAAGGCAGTGGTTTGACCGGAGTTACAATGCCCAGGTCTGCCTTATTTGGAAGCCTGAAATGTTTAAAATCTAAAGTCCAAGCAACTGAATTTATGCCTTGTGCTGGGCCAGCCTAATTTGCATCCCAAACCATTATTCAGTTGCTAGCCTTCTTTTTCTAATTTTATTTTTTAAAGAGAGAAGGCGGGCTTCGTTATTATGTCTCATAATTTTTTTGACAATAAATAATATTGTAGAGAGAGTGTGAACTTTAGTCCCACGTCAGTTGTTCAATCAGTTCATCTCGGCTTAGCAGCCTTCTTCCCATATAAAGACATCTTTTAGATCCGATCGCTTTGGCACAGGCTCAAGAGGGCACAGCCATGAGGAATACACCCACGCTGTATGAAGTATGTCTCGATGGATATTTCGATGGGCCTCCAAAGCAGACAATTTTTTCACATCGGATTGGATATGGGTTTCGATCTTCTAAATTTAGCTGAACGAACCGCAATAAACAGCATTGTTATTCATGTTTACAGATTATACAGATATTAACAGAAATGAGAGTAGCAAATTATAACTTTTGTTGCCCAGATGTTAACAAAAATGAGAGTTGCAAATTATAACTTTTGTTGCCCATCCTTGGATGGTAATTGGTAAATGAACTGATTGATTGGCATCCCTGTGGTATGGAAAATAAGCGCCACTTGAACTTTGAAGAGAAGGGAAATGAGGAATCAGTCATTAATCTTTCATTTTTATTATATATATATATATATATATATATATATATATATATATATATATATATATATATATATATATATATATATATATATATATATATATATATATATAGACAAAGTGCTTGATTTTTCATTTAGCATGTTTTTATACAATAAAGACACATAAAAAAAAAATACAGGTATAAACATAATAAATGAGATGCAAGGAATATGATGTTCATTTTTTGTTTCACATATTTCCATGTTATTTCTGACCGTTGTGCAGAGATAAAAAGATAAAAATATTTTGCAATTTTCATAGTGCATGTCAAGTATTTTCAAATCTATATACCTCAAGTTTTAAATTATGATTGATTTCAATGATATATGCAATGAGTCCAGAAGTAGTATAGATGGTTTTGAATGGTCCCTAATTCTTTAAAATATTTTTAAATATTTTATATAATTTAGTAAAACATCATCAATATTATGAGATGAATTTCTCTTTTATTCCTTACAACTCAGCACTGAAAGGCATATTTATATCAACCAAAATAATTATTATTGGTAGAGATGAATGACCATGCGCTGTAGATTTTGATGAATGAAATGGTTATGATAAGCCAAGTTACATTATTAAGATAAATCATAATTTAATATTTTTATTATCGATCTAAATAAAAATATATCTACAAAATTTAGTTGTCCGTTTGGTTGGAGATAATTAGCATAAAAAAATAAATTTTATATTAAATTATCATATTTGATATAAAAAATAAAAAAAAAAATATAATAAAAAAAATTGATGGACTTCATATTTATTTTTTTTAAAAAAAGATAAAATAAATACTATAAAAATTTAATATTTATAAATTTCTGAGTGATAGTAATCTATATTTGATAAAAATATCTTTAATAAATTTCCTTTCGTATCTTTTCAAATTCATTTAATAAATAATTTTTATAAAAAAATTAAAATGAATACGACATTATGCAAAGAACTACATGATTATAGTTATTATATTAAAATTGATGGAGATAACAATATTATTTTGATATTAAAAAAATATTTTATATTAAAAATATATTTATAAATTTTATCATATTTTTATATATGGTTATTTTTAACTAAAAAATAGCAAACTTTTTCTAGTATCATTTTTTGAAAAATATTTTTTTACAAATTAAATATAAAAAAATTATTTTTATAAATAAATAAATTTTAAAAATTATTAAATTATTCTATAATTTGGCGCATCTCAACCAAACGGTTTCCATTATCTAAGCCTCTGTAGAGGTGCTGGGTTATTATAATTCATTCATTCAATTTCAGACGGTTCGCAAGCCCATCGCCGACCTCTTGACCCGACGGGCCCGACCGCTTCCCACTCGAGCGCGCCCGCCCGTGAAAGGACAGAGAAAGTTCGAGGGCTTTCTCGAATTCAAAGGGGGAAACCGGTGGCGAGGATGGTGGTGCTCCGTCGGACCCGGGAACCGCTGCCGGCGGCGACGGAGGGGAGCGAAATTCCGGAGCCCCAGTGGGCCTGGACGCCGGCCGGTCCGGGACGCCGTCGACTCTGGCCACTTAGAATCTCACCCTCAACTCGTTGCTGCCTTCCTCGCCCAACCCTAACTCGGTTTACGTTCACGTAAGTCTCTCCCATCTTTTATTTCCCTTTGTTCTTGCAATCAGTTTCTCAACTCTAATTCGCGAAGTTTTCCGCTGATGTAATGGAACTGATTGTAGAGTAAAACATATGCTTATGGTGAAAACTATTAACATAAAGGACAAAAGAAAACCAGTTGTGGAGGAAGCGATTGTTTGATTCTCGGATACGGCGCTAGGTTGGTTGATTAGGTGGAGAAATTTCAATCTTTTTTGTTTTTCTTGGAGATTATGTTGTATTTACGTATGTGTGTATTTATTTTTGTATGGAAGAGTTTCTGTTTATGTGCTTACAATAAGCTGTGTCCCTATCATAGTACTCGCAATAATGCTTGATGCGTATAGATATTTTGAGGTCGGGTTTGCATGCATCAATTAAAGTTCTATGATAGTTCAGAATAAGTGTGGTAGTTCATGTCTCTACCTCCATCTGAAAGGATGGATTTTTATCTGGAGTTTAACTAAATATAGGTTGGAAGTGTATGACATTGTTTTTGTGAAGAAATCCAGGCGATACCTTGGAGAGGGGAAAAAGGAAAAGTGACAGGAGTCTTAACAAAGTGACAGATTTTTTCTCATAATAATTCTTTTTTGATTCTAGAAGAATTTATTACTTCAGCTATCTCATGAGAGATGTAGGGTGGTGATGTGGCATCCAAGTTGCAATGAGGCCAAGAAGCCATTAAACATTTAGGACCTCCTATCATTATCTAGTCCTTGAGGATCAAGGGTTGGTGACCAAGTCTTATGTAAAGTCAAGCAGCATGAACATCGTAGATGCATGGGCTGTCAAATGATACTAAACCTTAACATTGAACGAAGAGATGAGATTTTTTGGTGAGCTTTACAATTTTGGTGCCAGACCCTGTACCTGTACCATGTTGGTACAGCTAGTGCAGAGGGAGGTTCTGCATATTGAGACTTGGGATGCCCCACATACCTAGTCTTGGTTAGGTACTGTGTAGCACGAGATGGGTCAGTATTGATCAATACGGTAAAGTTGCATTTCAAAGATAAGGAAAAATTCTCAAAGTTCATAATATAATAGCTTACTGTTGTCAAAACGGCCGTTTAGGCACTTAATTTGGATGGTTATTAGGCTAAGCCTGTTTAAACTCTACCTCTTTAAGGGAGTCTTTTTCTATTTGCTTTCCTTATTTAAGTTCTATATGGGACGCATGGGAGGATATTGAAGGCTACGACCGACCTAGTATGGCCAGTGGGCTGATCAATTGCTGCCGACAGATCAGCCAGTAGGCCACAGTGACGAGTGGTTATGGTTTGTACCACGATTAGTATACCTCTTCTTCATCTGTCTATTCTTCTACTTTTTTCCTCTAAATTTTTCCACATGTTTTTGTTGCTAGCCTATAATCTGCTTGCCGCCTCCTACTTGTTAGGTGTTGGTTTCTTGGATGTATTCTAGAGTTTGTTGGATGTTGTAGTAACAACCCTATTCTCCTATGTATTTTGATCTTTAGATCTTTTTAAGTGTGAGAAATATGTTCATGATCCCATAAAGGAAAATGACTTTATATAAAATATATGTACATTCTTATTTATGCATATGATATGATAATAAAAGCTTGGAGACCTTTCCTCTGTAGGCAGCCGTCTAAGCACATAGGTTCCCTCCTAGGCCATACAAGGGGTTCACCACCTGGCATTGCCTAGGCTCTTTGACAATCTTGACAATACCAAGCTGTCGAATCCATGCGTATTCAATAATAGTGAGACACCAAGCTTCGAGGGGAAGAAGGAATGCAAGAGTAAGGTTGTAATTGCTATCCTTCAAGGTAACAAAGAATGAAAGAGAAATGAGCAGAATGAATGGAGTGAAAAACACTTACAGATGAGCCCAACCCAAAAGTCATGGCTAATATCAAACTGAGAAAAGTTCTAAAGAGTATCATGTGACCAATGGTTGTACAATGCGTAGTATTGGAGCAATTTTGTAATGGAAGAATCTTGATGAGGAACATAGAGAGTAAAAAACTCAGGATATGATTGGGTCAAGGAGAGTAATAATGAAATAGTGTAGCCAGTCAATGAGCATATTGGAGGCAGAAGGACCCAATGATTTAAAGGCAGCAAACTCAAAGTAGCTTATGAAGGAGTACCTCATGAAGGAGGTGGGGTAAAAATTGGGGAGTGAGCATAAGTGAAGTTACAGGAGAGTCAGAAAGACACATCTATCAAATGCAATACATAAGATTTAGATATTACAAAATTACCTTGGGGATAGATAAAAAGGCTAGACACAGCATAGCAATCATGAACTGTATATGTGGGATTGAATCTAAAAAATGTAGTCAGCAAATCAAAGGGAAGAACCTAGGTAGTTTACCATAAGCTAGCAAAGTAAAGCATGTAAACCTTGAAGGTACCTTGGTGTTCAGAAGCAAGGCAATGACAAAGAAGTGATCCTAAAAGCTGGCACATATAAAGAACAAAGACAGGAATGCCATTGCTCAATGCTGATATATACAAGCGTTGTTAAGATCATAATGATGCTCACTCTCCACAGCCTTTCCTCTCATGCTTGCTGAATTTAGTTGCTGATGAAGAGCAACATGAAAGAAAGGAAAGTTGAGTATCTTGGATCAAAGTCATATTCATGAGCACCAGTAACGTGGAAGCTAAAGGCGTCCATCACATTGATATAGATGGGAGGCTTATATTGGATGTGAAGTTAAAACAAGGGCAGGGGAACATGTTGGACGGTTGGAAGCTTTCAAGATCATGTAATAGGATGCTCTACATTATGATGAATATGCTAATTTTGAAGTACCAAAAGTATGCAAGAAAGATCATCTTGTTGCATTTTTGTTGTATGTGCAGCTTCTTATCTGCTAGGCAAATTGTTCCACTGTAGTCTCTTGAGGAGGGACATGGATAGGGACACTCGAGAGCCCAAGGCTAGATTCCTCAAGTGTGGCTTGGCATTTAAATTTTAGATCAAAGCTCGGAGGAAGCTCAAGCAATACATGGAAATTTTTTTGGCTTGATGCTATAGCTTTTGTTAGCCCGACAATCAAAGAGGTTTGTATCTTGTATCATGTGCCATTTTCCATGTGATCTTTAGATTTTCTTAGATAGGAAGATCAAGTCAGTTACAGCTTCTAGGTCCAATTCACTTGTGAAAATTAGAAGAAAATTTGAAGCAGGGGAAGAGCTGTTCAAGAGTAATCAATTTTTTTCATCCTTGATCTAAATATCTTCGAAACTTGCAAATCCTGCCTCCTACTTAAATTGCTGGCAAGCCATGTATCCTACTTATGTAAATGATTTTTCTAGTTCGCAACTACTATAGGATCTCAGAAGAGAGTTTTTCTTGCTTGTGTGTCTCTTGGATGTTGTTTATTTATATTTATACTAGCTTATAACCCCATGCGATGCATGGAATGTGATTTTTTTTTGAACTATAGCATTGAGAATTGGTAACTGTGAATAGATTAATAGTACAATATCATCTCACTACAGCTAAGTATAAATCACTAATTGAAAAAGCTAACCACACCAAAATCATCCCACAAACCTATCTATTATCTCCCTTTATAGATACCCCGGGCAAACCACAAACCCCTCTTTATCCAAAAAAAATGGGCAAACCCCTTTCCTTTCTCTTTATCTCTCCCCCCTGTTGTTTGAGTCTTCTCTTTGTCCCTCCTTGACCGTGGTGGTTTGGTTGGACAAATAAAGCCGGCCAAATGCTCTGCTCAATCTTCGATCTACTCCTCTCTTTCCGCCAGCGCCCGTCCTTCCGCCTCCTCCTCTATGCCCTTTCCACCACCGCCTTGCCACCACCCGACGGACGAACGACGGCTACTTTGCTGTGGTCCACCACATCGCCGCCATCGTCCAGCGCAACTTCTACTTGGAGCACACCTTGAACTGCCTCCGCCTCCCTCTTCCACCCCTGATCTTGTCAAACTCGACGGCGGAGAGACAATAGGAGGGGCAGAAACGAACCCAGGAGAAGAAGCGAAGGGCAGGGAAGGGGGGTGGCCGGAGGCCGGCGGCGCGAATGAGACGGGGGACAAGGACTCTCCTCCTCCTTCTTGCCTGTGCCCTCCTATGGCCCCACCTTTGCTCCCTTGTCACCGACATGTGAGCCCTCTCCCTCCCTCTTTCGTCGGACTTGTTTGCTGCTGTCATCGACGCCTACGGTCGTGCCGCCCTCCTTGACCTAGATGTCGAGGTCTTCAATCGCCTCCTCCGCTTCTCATGCCGTTGGACCACCCTCATCTACAATGCCCTCCTCTTTGCCCTCTGCCGCGCTGGCAATTTCCATAGGGCCTATGCCTTCCTCCGCCACATACTAATATCGCTGCCAGCCCTGCCCACCTCCCCAATGCCAACACCTCCCTTGCCAGCTCCAGCGCTATTTTCCCCCGCCGCTACATCCACCCCGGTCTACAGCAATGCCCGCACTGTCGCTGCTAGCCCATAGCCTGCTGCCACATACAGTGGCGTCAGCCCCCCGCCGGCCCTCTTCACCCACCCCACGTTCGCTCTGATCGCCGCCAGAGTCTCAATTGGATGGAAGGCTTGAAGCGAACAAATCGAAGCGAAGAAGCGGCCGAACAAGGAAGCTTAGGTGAGGCCTTCGTAATTTTTTTTCCACATGGCTCCCTCCCCTTTTCCCAAAGCAAGACACGTCCAACGGAGGCTTGGCCAATGCAGAGGCTTCCGTTTTAATATATATATATATATATATATATATATATATATATATATATATATTAGATTTGTTTCTGTCTTTTCAGTAATATGAAGAAAAGACCGGAATTTACCTCTCACAATCTATTTGTTTCATTATATAGGTTTATTTCTATCTTTACAGTTTAGATAGTTTCAGCTTGTAATAACACATAAAATTTGGAGTCAGGTCAAACTCTATTTACCATTAGTTTTAGTTTCAGGCAATCCATCACAGTATTTCATTTTTTTCTGATGTCACCACCATGTGGTTATCTGATGATGCATTGATATATACAGCTTAAGTGTTGCACTGATTTTTTTGCACCTGCATTATTACCGAAGCATGAAATACACATTCTATTTCTGGTTTTGTTTTTCACTTTCTCATGTCCATGCAACTTAGATTACAGGTGATCACAAAAATATAAAAGTTGCTTTTCATTTTGCATATACAGAATCTTATTTCGTTTATAATTTTGGTACAGCTTTGGAATCTTAAATGTGGGTTGTTGAATAATATCAAAGCTCATTATGTAGATGAGGTGCTCTGAGTCTAATTGATGCATACTAGCCGTGTTCGGAGAGAGAAATAATAATCTTAAATTAACATAAGCTTGGGAAAGAATATTGATGTTATTGTTGTTGTGGTGCTACTAGTGAGTTCAAGTTCTTGTCATCAAAAGCAGGTATGAGGCCTAAGTATGACAAGCATGGCTGGTGGTGGATCTGCGCCGTTCTGTCTATATTTATTCTAAATGTATCAACTCTTGAGAGTTAATAGGAGGACTTATTTTTGAACATGAAATGATCTAGTGAACAAGGTCGAGCTCTAAATTGGCACTATCTAATGAACAAGGTTGAATGTTAAAGTGGTGCTATGGAAGCAATCATAGGAGGATAAGGGTCAAAAAAATCAGTCAAAATAGAATGAAATAGAGTGAGAGACATTATGCTGTTTTTGTAGAAAACATAAATGAAAATGAGTTCCTATAATAAAATATGACCACCATAGTATACCTTAAATTGAAAAAATTATTAAAACAGTTGAACCGAGAGATAACATAATTTAGAATACATACATATGTACATTGAGAGAGGGAAAGAGAGAGAGGCTAGGTTGCCTTTGAGAGTATTTGGAGAGAAATACTCTTCAAATTTTAGCATTGGATCAGGAGATCCAACAAGTCATTACCCCCCAAACCACATTTACATGCACAAGGAATCCACTCCCTGTCAATTTCACCTCTGCACCATTTCATTCACCACCTCTAGAATCTTCAGCTCCTCCCATCTCCCTGTGTACTGCCACCTTCACGACAAACACCAACACCAACAAACCCATATCATCAACCTCATTTCCAAAGCCACCGTCTCGGTCCTTGCAACACGGCCTGTCAAATGCAGCCTAACTTCTCCCTTTCTGCATGTATATCTATACATGTAACATGTATGCAGATGTACTGATGGTAGAAGAGGAGATATCTTGAGAAAGCTTGCATTGACTGAGGATGCAGTCATAATAGATACAAATTGCAATGAAGGATCTCTGACCCCAAATTGATTTGTCAAAACTTGTTTGTGATTTTCTGGACCCTGATGCTTTTATGTGTCAATCTTCGATTGAGGTCCTTCTAACCCCTCTCATATGAGAACCAGCAAAACGATGTGAGACTTGTAATTAGCATATAGTCTCTGTGAAACAAAAGGTTTGCAGAGGATTCTCTTTTATTTGTATAGTATTACATTATACTGTTTTGAGAGGATGGGTTTCAGGAAACATTATTCTTAAGTGACAAATCATGATGCATGAATCATATGCTTTTTATTTTCGTTTCATGATGAAACTTGGTTAATACAATTTCCAACATGTGCAAACATAGAAAAATTGTGCAAACACGAAACTTTTTTCTATATATATATATATATATAATCATGTATCGTTTTTGCAGGAAAAGGGTTTCATGTTGCTTGAAAATTAATTACTTGGGAACCGCCAATAACACTAGTTTGCTTCATTGATTGCTAGTTATCAAATGAATTCGAGCCATGTACCCCCAAAAAAAAAGAATTGGAGCCATACATGAAAAGAAGATCATACATAGTGTTAGTAAATGTGTTGATTTTCTTTGCTGAGTTTTTAAGATTATTGTGTTTCTCATTTCTAGCATAATCATCGAAGTTAGAAGAAGGTTGACATTTTGAGGAAAGATGCTGAGAGGAAATTCATTCCTCCCATGCTTTTGTATTTGTTAATATAGATGACTACATCTTCATTGAGGAAATTGTCAAGCCTAATGGTTTGGTCGCCAACACAAATAGCAGCTAAGGCCTATAGTCTCTGCTGGAAAGATATGCAGAAAAAAAGGATTTCTTTATGCTTTTAATGATGAAATAAAGGTAATATTGGGACCCCAAAGTGCTGGAAATCCTCTCAAGTGTGAATTGTTTGAATAATGAATACTTTTTGCCTCTAAGTTAGGGTTTTTCCTGACCATTATCTACACCTTTAATGATAATAAAGTAGTGAGGCAATAATGGGCTTGGTTGTAAAAGGGCAGAACCTTTTCCCAATTCACCTTTCATTATTAATGTCTTCTTTATATCATGCTTTTCAACAGAATTATTTTCCTCAGGGGCTTATTTCTCTCTGTCACGAAAACAACTGTTTAGACTTATAAAAGTAGGAGAACCTTTGCCGATTCCATCCCTTGATTTTTGACACTCTGGAAAGTGTTAAAGACGACTCTTTTCAAGAGTATAAGACTTTCTGATTTATTTATCCGAATTTGGATTGCATTTTCTTCTTATTTCACATCACAGGGCCTTCTTTATGGAGAAGGAAAAAAAAAATCATTTTGTTAGGGGAAAAACGATCTTGTAGAGAACATCGCTGTACTCCAGCTGCATCAATGTAGATAGAGGTAGTGGGAATAGAGCACGAGCATTGCTGGTATTTTAGTTTTGTTGAGCAATTTTGCTGGTATATTTTATCATGTATCACCGGAATTTGGTTCGCATCTTATCCTGCCACTGAAGTCAATTCACCTTCCAGTTTTGGACTATCTAATGACATAATTCTGCTCCTGGCACATCATGCCTAAGATCTATACCTTTGCAACTGATCAGTTGAACTCGCCTTGATTGCAGGCTATGCATTTTCTGATTCAAGTTTGTGAGAACTGCACTGTGAGCTGTTGGAAACTGCTTTGCTATCAAATAAAGAAGCCAGTGGATCAGGATTTGGATGGTTCCTGACCTACAGGAGGGATTGCAAGGAAGGGCTTAATGGGTGGTCCATACCCCAAGATCTTCACTTTCATTAGGTATGCTAGCATACAAGATTGCTCGGTCACACTGTATATTATGATTCATGTGGTCACATGTGATTCGAAAGGTAAAGCTGGTGTAGGCATTCGACTGTACAGGGTATGGTTGGTCCAGAATTCGGCGATACCACTATATCACGGGGTAGTCCTGGAAGACTATAAAGATTTTTACTTTGCTGTTCTCAATGGGAGTTGTTCGCTGACTGCTGTTATGTATTGACATTCAGGCCTGGTTTCCATACAGGAAGACTTTGATATTGTTCCATCCCCTGCCCCACCCTTCTAACAGGTCTTTCTTTTTGTTGTAATGACTCAGTTCAGTATATTGAGATACCCATGCAATAAAGTTCTTTCATCCATATTTTTCAAATACAGAAAGGTTGTTGTCACTATCTTGCAACAGGATGGGATTGCAAAGAAGAGTGCCGAGCTTCTTCTAATGTCAATTGATTTCTTATATAAATTATCCTTTTCCCCACTTTGTACTTTGACATATGCCAAATGCTTAAACAAATCATTTTTTTTTTTTCTTACCTTCAGAATGAGGTAGTTGAAAGGAAAACTGAATCCTGGGGCCACTAGTAGGCTTGTTGTGATCAAAGTGTTGCACAAATATATTGCTTCCATCTTTTTATAACCATTATATCAACTTGAAGTCTTGAATTGTTAAAACATGCGTATCGCATCGAAATCCTCCCTGCGAAACTATAATTCTCGCCATCCCCTCCTAAACCCACCAACAAGTTATTATTCTTAATGCACTGTTGAATTTTCCGAGCTAAACCACACCTGCCTTATTCCATGTTGTGTCAGAACGTATGATGTCAGAGAGCATGTCGGAGATTCATTTACTTCGACATTAGAATCCTAAAACCATCTTTCGTTGCTACCAATATATTAGGTGATGGTTCTTCTTAATTATTACCAACTCACACTTATGGTGTTATATTTTTGACTGCTTGGAGCCATGCAAACGAGTTTACGTCATGATGGGACTACATCAAAAATCACCTCTAGGCAATGTGTGCTGTGTCTAAAATGATGTTTGCCTCAGCTGATCCATGGATCCCCTCACCAGGCCCGGAGGTGTCTGTCCTTGTGTCACCATCTAATCAAATGGTTGGTGGAAGTGCGGTTCCCTTTTATCTTTGCAGTCCTCCCTTGAGCCACATGGAAATATATTGAGAGAGATCTAAGGAACCATTTGCATGTGAACGTTAGCCATTGTTTATGTTGGTGCTCTTAGGTAACAAATCACTCCAATTCAGCAATCATTAGTCTCCACCTAAGGTCAGTCTTATCCTACCAAGAGTACCCTTTCTTTTTTTGGCTGAAAAACTATCGTCCAACTTAAGATTTGATGGTGGCATTTTTGCCCACTTGTTTGACTAAATGGCTCTCAAAAAGCATCCCACTTCCTTGAATCAGAAGGGAAAATATCCAGCATGAGGAAATTCTAAAGAAACTGCAGGTAAAATGCCTCCATCAGCAATACTTTGTTTGGATTTTCCCTTCAAGCTTCATTGCAACAACATTAGATGGTTGCCGTGGTAGCAACCGTAGAGATCATCAGTGCAGTGGACCAAGCTATTAAGTAGCCTTGCCTATAATAGCCCAATAAGTACAGCAGATGGCTAGGATGGAAATCTTCATGGCAGGAAGACCTCATGGAATCATTGGATGGATGTAAGGAATTTTTAGGATTACAGTACGTAATGGCAAGTGCTGTACAAGCAACAACTGGATACCTAATACATAGCCATGTGTAATATTTTTCCTTTTTCTGAAAGCAAGGTTACCCTACTCAATATTGATTACCAACTTTATTGGTTCTCATGTTCAATCCATTCTTATGGAGAAAGAAACATGAGGTCAAAAAATCTAGAATGCATGGAATCCAATTGTTTGAGTTTTGAAGGATCAGACTACCTAATTCAACTTCTTTATCAATGTGAAACCATGCATGGATTGAGTTATCCTTACGACTAGATTAAAGCAAGTAAAACTTCTCATTTTTTTATAATAAGCTGACAAGAGGTGATTGGAATATAAGATGATTGACAGTTCAAAAGAAGCAAATATAACTCCAACAGCATGACAACAAGCCCAGAGGAATCGTATCGATTTAGTTTATGTCTAGGTTTCTTTCTCTAGAGAACAAGCCAGTGGAGAAGAAGGTGTAGACATGAGACCTAAACGTAGACTTTTCAGGCCCCCCTCCCTTCTGCATCAAAATGGTATGGTCATATATACGTATTACACCAAAACCTGCACCCCCTACAACAACCCTAACCAAACCCGTAGACTTGGGGTTGCTTCGAAAAAAGATCGTTGGGCTTCGATGGACAAGAGGCTTTTGACTGGGGCCAATTGATATATTGTCAAAAAGCTAACATATATTAATCCCTTTCCAAGGTGTCATGGGCCATAGGTTTTGAAAGGTTCATGCGAAAACAGAGAACCCAGTTAAGCGAACGAATTGTAGAACTTTGGTATTGACAAAACTAATATGATATGATGCATGGAAAGCACATGCCATCATGATGTGTTGTCCTGAGGGGGCTCATCCATGGGGAAACTTGTGGAACAAGCATTGCTGAAATTACTACCTCTAACCAAGAGGCTAGTGGGTGCACCAACTTCTACAGGATTGAGCAAAGAGAAGTTAGAATGTTTATCACAAATTAATTTAAAAGAAAACAAAACGCTTTCATCACAAATCAACACCTAATCTGCCAACCTCAAAACAACCCCATTAGCTCAAAGCCTGTCCCACGCTATCTATATATAAGAACCCCTCTCCCTTTCCATCGCATTACCATCTCATAGCCTCCAAACACCAAGCCTAGCTAGTTTTCTTGAGAAAGACAACAAGGCTTAGTTAAGCTATGGAGTCTCACTCAAACACTAGCGTCATTCCATCCTGGTTGCTCTGCTTCCTTCTTAGTTTCTTTCTTCTCTGCTCCCATATCAAAGCTGAAGTTCACTACCATGACTTCGTCGTATGCATCTATTTCTATATCACTCTTCTCATTTCTTTTCTGCGTTCTCCTGTCTTCTTCTTCCTCTACTTCTTAGCTGTTGGACATACTTTCCATATGAACTATTTTGCATTCAGGTCCAAGCGACGCCAGTGAAGAGGCTGTGCAAGACCCACAACATCATTACGGTGAATGGGCAATACCCGGGACCAACTTTAGAGGTAAAAAATGGTGACACCCTCGTGATTAATGTCGTGAACCGGGCCAGATACAATGTCACACTTCACTGGTATGTCCATGAATATATTGCACACATATCCAAATATACACATCACCTGCATGAAATCATGCATGCAGACCCACATTATATTCATATTTATTGCATATTTTTTTGTACTGCTCAGTTTTCTTGTCATTGCATTCATAGACACAAAAAGCTATTAGTAGTCAAGTTCTTCAAAAAAATTCTCTCTCTCTCTCTCTCTTTTTTTGGGAAGGCATGGAATTCGGCAAATGAGAACGGGATGGGCCGATGGACCGGAGATGGTGACTCAGTGTCCGATCAGGCCCGGCGGGAGCTACACGTACCGGTTTACGATCGAGGGCCAGGAGGGGACCTTGTGGTGGCACGCACACAGCTCCTGGCTCCGGGCCACAGTCTATGGAGCTCTCATCATCCACCCAAAGGAGAACAACTCCTATCCATTCACCAACCCCACAAGGGAAATCCCCATCCTCCTTGGTAACAATCTCAATCCATATCCGTGTCTTTGTCAAATAACAGTAAATAACTAACGATGAGGTGTGGCACGCCAAGGTTGGAAGCAAAGTTGATATGTTTATATGTTGTTATTCTTTTGGGGGGAAGAACGATGGTGGGCCCCCATGCACCGTCCCAATTCAAGATGTCCGTAGATAGCGTGCACCTTTGTTGGGCCCACGCAGATGATGGCCATCTGCAATTCTCTCATTGATTGGCTGGGCTTCATCTGGTGGGACTGAGCACTTTACAGTTAAAGTGATGCAGGGGTGTGGCTTCTGATACGGTCTCATAATCCCTCACCATTATTATACTGACTATTGGCAGAGTAGCTATAGATTCATGCCTATATGAGGGCTCGTGAGTGGTTATGGCAGTAATCCAAGGCCTGCAGAATATTTTAAATTATACAAAAATTCAGAGATATGAGCCATGAATTGCAGAAATTAGTCTTTTTTTTTTTTTTTTTGTAAGAAAAAGACTTCTTGAGGGAAAAGCTGGAAACCTAAAAAAAAGGGAATTCTATGGATAATTGGTTTTGGAGGGCTTTCCATGGTTTGGGTCCTTTGGAAAGGAGCGGTGGTCTTTACAAAGAATCTTTTCTTTTGTGAAAAGGCAATAATTTTGCTGGAGAAAAGTCATTTGACTTCGCTAAGAGCAAAGAACATGACAGGCATAACAAACTAACATCACCAATTAGGCAACCACATCATTTCGCAGGTCTATGGGCTCCAGGGTTAAAGTCTGATTAAGACTTTAGGACTTATTTACTTATAAAATTGGATCCAATACTTCGAGTGCACAAGAAAGAGAAAATTTTGTCCCTAAAACCTATGCGCCACATACTTTAACAACTTCGATTAGGACCCAATTCTACCAAATTTGTACCTTATGCTCTTAAGTGTACAAGATAAGGAAATATGTTTGTTTCCGTCAAGCCTACCGGCCACAGAGCTAACCAACTTTCATTAGGACCTAATTATCAATACAAAGATGGACCATATGTTATTGAGTATACATACAAAAAAAAGAGAATTTTATGTTCCCATGATTTAACGTAAGATCAGTTGGCAAAATTATCTTTGCAAAGAGGAAACTCTTGTATGCTGCAGTCGGCCTAAACCGTGGCCCAACCAATGATTTACTAAGACATGCATACAGTAGATGATCTTTTTTTATAACCATGTAATAGATCGTTTCTGAAACAAATAAGATAATGATGAACAGGAGAATGGTGGGATGCAAATCCAATCGATGTCGTCAGAGAGGCCACACGGACCGGAGCAGCTCCAAACATCTCTGATGCTTTCACCATCAATGGCCAGCCCGGCGATTTCTACAACTGTTCCGGCAAAGGTAGCCCATCTCTCATTTTACCAACCATTGCAGCCAATTTTGAGTTACAAAATCTCGTACCGAAATTTTTTGTCCACGGCTCCTGCCGGAGAAAAAACACATTACTTCACTCGATTAGACTATATAGCATAATTAATGATGAGATAGATATTGAATGCAACTCAATTTTTATGCTATTTTGTCGATGTTTGATTAGGATGTCATTGATAATAACAGAATATCGTAACAATCAACACGGTGTAATAGAAAATAAGAGAACATCGTAATAATGAGATAATATCCTATGACAATCTTTTGCATCCTATAAATAATTATTAGGAAGTAATATTATTGATATAGAATAGCATACCAAGCACAAGGTATCGCAGCATTATCCGGAATATTACACAATTCACAAAAAATTATATAAGATATTAGAAAATAATAATAATAATTTTTTTATTCTATGAATAATGTATATGGCTTTTTGTATCTTGAAAAAAAAATATTTTTGTTAGGAAAAAAAAAAAAAAAGCAAGCCAAGCTACATAATTAGATGAAGTGGTATGTTTTTTCTCCATTGGATGGACGGTGGACAAAGAAATTCTCAAACCTCATGTACCAATATCTTATATGATGACGAGATGCATGTAACCAAGTTTATTATATCCACAGACACGACGGTGATTCCGGTGGGCGCCGGTGACACCAACCTCCTCCGGGTCATCAACGCAGCCCTGAACACCGAGCTCTTCTTCGCCATCGCCGGCCACCAGATGACCGTGGTCGGAGCCGACGCCTCCTACACCAAGCCCTTCACCACCTCCGTCATCATGCTGGGCCCGGGCCAGACCACGGACGTCCTCGTGACCATGGACCAGCCGCCCTCCCGCTACTACATGGCCGCCCGGGCCTACGCCAGCGCCCAGGGCGTCCCCTTCGACAACACCACCACCACCGCCATCCTCGACTACGACTGCGGCTGCTCTACCAAGCCCGGCCTAGCCATCCAGCCCGCATTCCCGGCCCTCCCGGCCTACAACGATACCTCCACCGCCACCGCCTTCTCCACCGGCCTCCGGAGCCTGGACAAAGTTCGCATCCCCAGCCCCGTAGATGAGGACCTCTTCTTCACCGTCGGCCTGGGCCTCTTCAACTGCCCTCCAGGGAAGACGTGTGGCGGCCCGAACGGGACTCGCTTCGGTGCCAGCGTTAACAACGTCTCTTTCGTGTTGCCTACGAGCTTCTCCATCCTCCAGGCCCACCACCACGGCGTACCCGGCGTGTTCACCACCGACTTCCCGGCCAACCCGCCGGTGCAGTTCGACTACACGGCGGCCAATGTGAGCCGCGCCCTGTGGCAGCCCGTCCCAGCGACCAAGGTGTACAAGTTGAAGTACGGTTCCGTGGTGCAGCTGGTGCTCCAAGGCACCAGCATCTTTGCTGCCGAGAACCATCCGATCCACATCCATGGTTACGACTTCTACATTCTCGCCGAGGGGTTCGGGAACTTCGATGCTGCGAAGGACACCGCCAAGTTCAACCTCGTCGACCCTCCGATGAGGAACACCGTCGGGGTGCCGGTCAACGGCTGGGCTGTCATCCGGTTCGTGGCGGACAATCCCGGGGTCTGGCTCATGCACTGCCACTTGGATGTTCACATTACCTGGGGCTTGGCCATGGCTTTCCTGGTGGAAGATGGAGTTGGAGAGTTGCAGTCCTTGGAGCCTCCACCAGCTGACCTTCCCCTCTGCTAGACAAATTTTAGACGCCCGAAGGAAGATTCTTGATGTAGTTGTCCCCCTTGTGCTGTTCCTTATTTCCATTATTGTTTTTTGTTCTTATTTTTGTTTTTTTTAGAGGATTGGATTATTTGAGTCTTACATTTGGTATTTATTTCAAGAATAATAATTAATTAATGTTAGAGGAATACCATCTCCTAGCCTTTTTTCGGTGTCATGGATTCATGTACGTGCACCGTTGTGCTCATCTGCATCACTTTTATCAATTTTGGATGCCTGCTTCCTGAGAAGAGACGATGAATATACTTGTAAGATCGTAATATGCAAGATAAAGCTGGTAAAGGGCCATGTTTTCCGCCAAAAAAAAAAAAAAATCTCTGAAAGGCTGTTCAGAAGGATTTAGAAAGAACCCAGAAGCATTAATTACTGATGGATAACGTTGTTAGACTTTCTGTGTTAGGGCTTCCTGAGGCCCATTATGCATCACCTAAAGTACCAGACTGCTGCACATATCTGGTAGGATGGCTCACCCAGCTGACATAGGCAACAATGAATATTCCTCTCCTATGAATCTAATAGGCTGATTCTTGCATCCATGTAACTTCTCGATATAATAAAACCAAGTCATAAAGAATTAAAAACAGAGACTACTTTGCATTGATGATCGATTTATAACTATCATGCATAGAATTGTTTGAAGGTGAGTTACTTTACAAGTAACGTGCAAAAGACAAGCATCACTTAGAAAAACAGAGATGGATGTGTAGCTTACACAAGAGATATAGATATCAGGAAATAAATGAACAGCTGTAGCAAATGATATGCGCAAGCAGGGATTGAGTAGTTGGGCACAGTGAGATGCGGTATGAAAAAGCTTCTAATTGGGAAGTACAGACCTTAGATACTAATGAGACAAGGATTTCATCTATGTTAACGTCCACAAAAAGTGTAAGATTGTATACCAACTGCCACACATAGCTAGGCCAAGATGCAATGGATTCGTATGCTTGTTGATTATAGTTCTGACCATGTTGTTTTATGATAAATTTCGCATGCATGGATGGAAGTGCATATCTGTAATGCAAATCTTTTGCTCTCTCAAATATTACCAGATACAACGTGATTTAACATAATTTTTACAAAGAGGGAGCAAACCACCTCTGCATTGATCAAACCTAACTCCACCTAATGTATACAACTTGCAATCTCATGGTAGAGCTCTTGAGAACCAGCAAGCCAAAGATCAGGCTACAAACTTCAAACATCGAGTGTCATTGTGTATAACCTGACAACGACATGAACAAAATCGCATTCCGCACCTAACGCATGTGTAGTTGGCAGTATACCCACAAACCGTGCAGAAATGGCGACGGGATGTAGTGCTTGGGGGGCCTACGGCAGCCCTCAAATAGGAGGGAACATGTGGAGGCAGGGCCTCTAGATTTGCCTGTTGCAATTAAAAGTAAATGGCACTATGTGAGACAAAGTATAGGGGTAGCTAGCCGTTAAAACCAGAAGATATGCACCGATGCCTACATCCTGTAACACCTCCATGAATGTCCTTGGTGCCTTCTTTGCATTCTCCAGTGCTTTTGCCAGTCTAGTCTTGCGCTTCATGCTCTTGGACTGCTTCTTTTGAATGTACACTACAAACACACAATAAATGTTATATAGTGTCAGGGGAAAGAGCAGGCTTCAATTTGATAACAAAGCTTTCAACAAGTGCACTATTAACTGATCCAATTCTACTTTCACAAGACAACATCTGTCCTGAAGTGTATGAAAATGGCATATTTATGTGTTTTCAGGAATAATAGTGTCAGATGGAGTTGTCTGAGCAAAGGATATGCACAAACTTGAAAAATATTGCACATAGGCATACTAAATATACTCTGTCAGCTGAATAGGTGAATATTAAACTAGTAACCCAGTAACCTTCGTACATAAATCCGGACACAGAATATGACAGAAATTAACTTGTGCATTCAGGGTGCTCCGTTTAGGAAATTAACTGAAAAAGAAAGACAATTACACTCATGAAGGAATTCCAACAGAAAGACACTGGCACTGATGTAGGAATTCAAACAGCAGCTAATTGCCAGTTTCATCGTTGTGAGAACTCAAGCTGGAAACTACATTGCAAGTGCACCGAAGAAGTAGCTCCTTGCCTATGAAAAGAAACAGGTTGAGCATATCATGCACCTCTGATTAATGACCTTACCTAGATTATACAAATTATTAGTTGAAAAGTCAACCACATTTAGCCAGTAGGGGTGGCAATCGGGTCAGATCGAGTCATAAACGGGTCGGATCAGATGTGGGTCAGATCAGAAAATATCAAAACTGAACCCGACATGTTTATTCATGTTTATTAAACAGGTTGAGTTTCAAACCTGAACCTGACCTATTTTAATAAACAGGTCACCCGACCCGACCCGTTTAATCGATTTATTAAACAGATAACCTGTTTAACCGACCCGATCCAATCCGTTTAACATGTTTAAAACAGAATCAGTTAGTCCAATCCAATATTCCAATCCAACCCCACCCGACCCGACCCAACCTATTTAATTTATTTAAAATAGAATCTGTTAGCCCAACCCAACCCGATCTAATCTGTTTAAAAAATCAGCATACGTAATTACTAAAAAATTAGAACAACAAAGAAGGAAAGAGGAAGAGGAGACTTAGATTTATTATTTAATCTGCAGCTAAATCAAAATGACTATAATTGACTGTCTCTAGAAGCAGACCGTCCAAGATTGTTGCCATTTGAAATAATTGAATCAGCAAAATTTAATCCAAAATCATCACAACCTCTTCATACAAACCTTAAAACAAAAATCTAAAGATAGATATTAAAATTTAAGTCCTGGCATGCTACAAAATTATAGCAAATTGGGCTACCACATAATGAACAGGAAATGCTTGCTGCCAGCATTCATGGAGTTCGAAGAGGACAGAGGATGGGAGAATCTGAGGATCAAAAGTTCAAAAAACCCTTCATCCTCAATTCTTTTCAATCCCATCTAACATTTTGAAAAAGCAAAGAAATGCATCGAAGTGCAGGTAAGAGAAATATCTAAATCCTCGGTCTCCAAACAATAGATTTCTCATTGTGAAAACAAAATCACAAACGGATTGTCAGCATGAAATCACTTGAGACTCATGATTTAAGATGATAAAGAAAAATCAAAAAAAAAAATCCAAAAATAGATTTTTCATTGCAAAAACAAAACCACAAACAGATTATAGGCGTGAAATCACTTAGGACTCATGATTTAAGATGATAAAGAAAAATCAAACAAAAAAGATCCAAAATAGATTTCTCATTGCAAAAACAAAACTACAAACAGATTGTAGGCATGAAATCACAAAAATAGATTTCTCAGATTTAGTATTTAATCTGCAACTAAATCAAAAAGGGGGAAAGGGGAAGAAAGCAACATAAGATGATAAAAAAATTCAAAAAAAAATGATCAACAACATGTAAGATTCTTATTTGAAAAGATCTCACAGTTTTTGGTTGGGAAAGAAAACATCGGCCACCGAAAGAGGAAAAAGGGGAAGGGAAAAACTTTAGATCTTGAGGACCGACAACGAAGGAGGACCGGCGACGGCCAAGTGACGACAAGCCCTTCTCTCAAGGATGGGCGACGAAGGAGGACCGAAGGAGGAAACTGACCACCATTGGGAGGAAAACGGGAGCACTGGCTAGGCGGCTACCAAAGGAGACAAGGAGTAGAGGAGCCTCGATCGTCATTGAGAGCAAGCTGGAAGCACCGGAGGAGTGGAGGAAGAAATCAAGAAACCAAACCCTAGAAGACGGATCGAAGGACGGGAGGAGGAAAGACCGAAAGAGTCGAAAGGCCATAAAAAAATCACCTGAGAGACTGAGAGTGAGAGATCGAAACCGAAAGAGAGAGGAATATCAAATATATACCAGAGACTAAAGGGTTTAAGCTATGTGGATTTACAGGTTATAACCCGACGCAATCCGATCTGTTCCAATCTATTTATTAAACGGGTTAAACAGGTCAGCCATCTGAAACCTGAACCCGACCCGTTTATTAAACATGTCAAACTGATCGATTTGTTTACAATCCGAACTTGTTTAGCCCAAATCCAAACCTGTTTATGGTGGATCGAATATGGGTCGGGTCATATTTTACCAACCCTACTAGCCAGTGCTTCAGTCCAATAATAAGCTATGTGATGAGAAGAGCTATATAAAAGTTCAAAGAAGCTTTTTCAAATAGAATAAGCCAATAGCATGTAACTCTGTAGAATAAACAGAGTTCACCATTAAATTATTATGTCTCCAAACATAATAAATATTTCTTTGTGTTTATCTCTGGTTGAATCTGAAGATGATCTACTGGAGAGAGCCACATATGACAGTGGGATTGGAATGGAATTACCATAAGACTTGTGAAATATTTACTAGAAAATGGTAATAATACTTGTGCAGATCTCTTAGCACAATATTGTTAGCAAGAAAGTTTCACCTTTTCAATTTGAAGAATATTTGTGCAACTTCATACTATATATTTATTGAGGCGTCTTTCGAAAAAAATGATAATCTAATGTTCATAAATAAAATATTTTTTTTCTTCTTTTGTTTATGCAAATAGTCATTTTTCATGCTTCTTATTTATCTTCTTTTAATTTTTATATGAGAACAAAACTTTGCTATTTTTCATAAAGTTTGAACCCATTCTATAATATTGATTTAGTTGGAAATGATGAGTGACAAAAAAACTTGCTTAAAAAATAAAATATAATCAAACACATGAAAAAATTATGCAAAAGAGAAAAGAATAAGAGTTTTGATGGTTCTTAGAAGACAAGCATGCTGAAAGTAGCACTTTGCTTTGGAGATCAGTTTTTGCAAATGTTTTGGAGCATCGCTACAAGTAATAAAAATTATATGTGTGATCATTGAACTCTTAGCACATCTATTGATTTATACCACCAAGAAACCACAAAAATCTCAAGCATCAGAAAATCTAAAAAGTATTCAGAAGTTTAACTGACTGTGGCAAACAGCTCCAATAGAGTGTAAGGGACAATGTAAAAAGTATGCAAGGGGCAATCCAGCGCATGACGCCATTATGGGATTTGGAAAAGGTCAGATGCACAGCCTTACCACCACATGGATAAAGATTGTTTCCATATTTCGTACCCATAACATCCTGGTCACAATGAAGCTATATTACAGTCATGCGAAGACTCACACTCAATCCGAAAGTGTGAAAGTGCTTTTTTTTAAAAAAAAATAAAAAATAAAAAACTGAACCAAAATCTTATGACACCACCAACTGCATAATAAACTTCTTATATATAGCCTAGTGAAGTAGCGGAAGAACCCTCATGTAAATTCTGCACATGTAACAGTGAGAATAATTTGGAACATATGATGCGGGGGGCATTAAGATTAAATTAGCCTAGCTAAAAACTAAGAGGCAACTGTGTAGCAAAACCAAGTACAATGAGTCCAATTAAGTGCATCAAGAAAGCACTTTAGTTACACATCTAGTGTTGAGAAAGAGTTAAGCATTCTGCTACCATTCCTCCAAATTTCTATAAGTTACCTAGTTTCAAATGATGAGGTAATAGACAAATTAAATCATACAATGAAGGCAAACTCCATAAAATTCAAACGAAAAAAATAAATTTATCGAGATTCCATTTAAAAAAAAAAAAAAAAAACTAAAGGGGAGGTAAACAGACCTTGATCATCTTCGTCGAGAGAAGCATCATCGTCATCATTGATCTCTACCACCTCTGCTCCAGCATTGTCGCTTTCCAATGCCTCAAGACGAGCAAGAGCTGCCTTTGGCAGGATAAAAGAAAAAAGAAAAAAAAAAAAGAGATACTAATTAAAATCATTAAATTTCCTGTGCTGATATCCGAGAGGGCAACATGCTTCAAAAAAGAATCGAATCGTTAACCATCCAAACTCTTCCTTCCACATCTAAGTTACTGCCAAAGTTTATTTGAACTTCGATTCTTATAGCATATTCGCACCAAAGAGCTTGGTTCAGGAAAATGTACATGTAAGTAAATAATCCATAAAAAGGCATCAGATAAAACAAGAGATAAACATCGATCCCTTAAATATGTTTACAGATGACATCAATTAAGACCGATTCAAATGAAGGGAATATTAATAACATTTGAAACTATAATAACACGCGAAACAAGAATAGGGGAGACGGGATCCACCTGGGTGCGGTTATCGGTGCTGGCGAGAGCGGCGGCCATCTTCGACGCCATCTTCCTGGTCCGGCTCGAGGTCCGGCGGAAGGGCCCCGTGTTCTCCTCGTCCATGGCAGCTCAAATCCTCGGAGAGCTCTCGAAATCTAGGGTTAGGAAGCGATTCTTTGGACCATGGAATAACACCCTGTGAGCAAAGAGACCGCTGAGATTGCCCCAAAGAGAGAGAGGGAGAAAAAGGGTGGATGCGAAGGCAAGTATTAAAGCAGAGATCGTCTTGGTGACGGCTCCGATCGGTGCGGCCTTGTTGTAGCGCACGATTAATCCAACGGTCCGTTTGGTCTGTTGCCTGATCTTTCACCGTCGGAGTGACGGTTCTCTCCGTTGTTAGTTCTGGAAGGTTGTAGGAGGCGCTGGCGGGCTCCCCGGGAACGGCCCAGGAACGTTACGAGATGGGATTTCCCTGACCCATTTAGGTCCGGTGGGTTCAAATCCTGACCCATTTAGCTCCGGTGAGGTCCACGTCAAGCCCAATTATTTTATACTAGCTTTCGGCTCATTCAGTGGGTGGACCCGACCAAAATTATGCAGTGAATGGTAGGTTCTTGCTATAAACATTTGTACCCACTAATTCATCTGTCAATAGATATTTTTGCAAAATGAAAACAAAATGAGTGTTGAAATGTACTCAAGGTTGATATGTAATAAAGAAAGAGTAAACACACACACACACACAGAGAGAGAGAGAGAGAGGAGACAATTAGCACAAATTAAAAAAAAAAAAAAAAAGATAAATGATAATCATATGGATGGTTCTTTCCCCGCTTCAAGCCTGTGTTCTCTGTTTTTTTTCTCTTAACGCTGAAACAGACTACCTCTTTGATTAACCTATGGACTTAGGAACAAGTCAATAGGTGTTATAGATCACATGCATTGCCTAGTAACAAGCCAGTTGAACTTTCCCTGTTATGACATCCTAATTAGCTTGATTGTTGCTGCAATTAGTTAGCAATTGCCATATTGCGACCATGTTTTTATTAATTCACGTAACTAAGATTTCATTTCAATTATCCGAAACACTTCCATTCTGTTGTAATGATCTTCGTTGCACATTTTCAATCTGTAGCCCTTCTAAGTTCATTAATGTTGCAAGTGAAGGCTGAATTGCTTCGAGAGAATATGTCAGAGACTGGATGGAAGCACCTTGGATGAGGTGGCGATGAGACTTGGAAGTGCTGTGATTATTTGTTTGCCTTGGAATATTAAGGTAAATTCCTCGTCTACTATAAGACGAATCTCTCGTGTTCATGTCAGTGTTGGAGAGTGACCATAAGGACACCAAGTCTTGGCAGATTTGGCCTTGCAAAGAGAAACAGCTTCTCAGGGTTGCCATGCAACATCTGTCGACCACTTGGACTGTTCTAGGTTCTGGAAGACGAAGTCGAATGGACATAATTTGAAAATGCATGGATAGACATAATCTCAGGGACCAATTTTCGGCTTTCCAAGTCAAGGCATGGCTTAGTCATAAAAAGTTTTGCCAAAGTCAAAACCACAAAAAGGTGGAAGGAGACGTTTAAAGAGCAGTACTGTCAGTGGATCAGCCAGTTGCCTGTCTTCTGGAGCTCCACCAGCCTCCTTTCAGGAACTAGCAGTCTCAACTCTCTTATAAATTTCTATTAACATTTTACTGGAGCAAGGTAAATATCATACAGCATTACATAAAAAAAAAGGCAGCTCAATTAATATTTTCCTGAATTTGCCATGATTCTTGAGAAATACTACTGATTTGCATAGCTATGTTAATTACATGATTCTGAGGAAAGATACAAAACGACAAGCACTACTGCGTCCAAAATAAATGGCTAAGAATTACAGGCTTTCAGTGCATATGCTGAGTGACCACTTCTAAAACATGTCTTGATATCTAACTTAAGCAAAGTGATGAATACAGTGAAAAACAACAGCTGCATTATATTTAAATCAAGCAAGCTCATGAATACAGTGACAAACAACAGCTGCATTAATGACCACACTCAAAGAACAATGGCCGAGCAGAAGCACCTCCTTCCAATGGCCCTCAGACCAGAATTACTCCAGCCACCTTGCTCTTTGTAACATTCAATCTGTCATTGCATTGAACAAGGATGAAGAATTATTTGATGTGTCCTGGAAGCAAAGCATTAAATGTGAAAATATAAAGCATAAAAGACCAACAGAACCATGAACGTACGGTATCCAAGATATTATCTTGGCCTTTAATCCCGCCAATCACAAACAAGGAACCATCGAGCACAGCTGTAGCAGCATACCCTCTGCTGGAATTCATTGGCTCAGCCATTATCCAGGAGGGCATACGAGGGTCATAGGTTTCTACACTGGAGACCATCTCTTCGCCATCAAATCCCCCTATTGCATATCTAAACAAGAGATTGGCAAGTCTTAGAAACAATATTCAGAGGAATATAATTCAAAGCTTTCACTTATTATATTTGATTGCACATCAAAGAGAAATACTTAACAGTTTCTCATTGAACACCGCCACTGAGTGGCAGCCTCTCCTTGTGCTCATGCTAGCGATCTTTGTCCAAAAGGCTTCACGGGGGTCAAATCTTTCAGCTGACCTGGAAGGAGAGTTTCCCATGAGCAAGTTGTAAAATGTGAAGCTTTTACAGATGAGCATGACTGACAATGATAACAATATTTTGCCTTCTGGAAATAGGAATCACATAAACAGTTTAATCCACATGAGCTAAAGAATGAGAGGGAATATGGAATTAACTAAACTAAATGTGATTCAAATAGCAGGTAGCAGAGGCATCAGATAACTTGGAAGCGGCAGGAAGTGAGAGCAAGAGGAATGACATGTTCCAAAAACACCCAAAGGTCGGTAAGTGTCATGCATCATGCTTAAATATAAAAATGTTAAAATATCTTAGAGCGGGAGACATGAGCTTCAATGCCACATGCAGCAACAACATTCTCATGACACAGTGGTTAGGACCTTAATCTTCATTTTCAAAAAATAAATTTCAACATTTTGATCAAGCAAACAGCCGAGGAGAGATAGGTAGATAGATAGGACAAGGATTGATGGTTAGAATTTAGTCAGGCAAAACAGATTGACAGAGAATGCAATAAAGCATAATGCATGATCCAAGAGAGAAAATAATTGCAATCACAGGCAACTGAATTTTCAAAATGAGCTCTGTTTTAAATACTTCACAATAATAACCAAGTGCAAAGATGCCATTTTCCTATAACAGATGTGATACACCAACCACTGTTGAGACATGATGCATGTGAGAGCTTCATAATTAGCATAATATGAAAGGATTTAAGCAAGGAAAGGAAGCTTCATAATTAGCATAACATGAAAGGATTCAAGCAAAGAAAGGAAAGATAAAGTGGTGAGGATCTCACTTCAAGTAATCTTTTCCATCATATCCACCAACAGCATAAAGCACACCATTAAGTTCTGCTGCAGCAGGAGCAAACCGCTGAAATGACACAATGATGTAACGCCAGTAAGAAGTAAACAAATTGTCTGTAAAAGAAAGAATAAATACAAATATGGTGACTGCAATCAGAAAGAATAATATGCTGGCTCATACTACTGCAAGTGAATAATAAACTTACAGATTAACCAATGCTAAATGACCCAAAGACAATGGATTTTAAGATTATGTTTCAATATCTCTACTGCTGTATATCCTTTGTCAGTGTTGCATACTGACTCCCTTTATATTGAGTCTAATCAAAATAACTATACCAAGCAAGGAATAAAATCCATATGTTCTTTTCCATAAGGATTTTACATATAGGGCTACAAATATCATGGCACTTATGAGTGCCCATAATCAAGTGACATAAAGAACAAGCATAATATGAAAGAAACTGCAAATATGAGGTACCTTTTGAAGCATTGATTGGTCATTGATCCACTTTCCAAGAGCTGGATCAAACATCTCAACATCAGAGAAAATCTCAGTTCCATCTCCTCCACCAATAGCATAAATTTTGGCATTTAAAGTAGCTCCACCTAGACTTCCTTTCTCACGAGTCAAATTGGGGCATAAGCTCCACGCATTGAGCCTTGGGTTGTAGCACTCCACTTTAAACAAGTACAAAAAAGTCCTCTAATTGTGATGATGATTATGAAGCATATAGAAAGAAACTGAATTCATGAAATAGCTACCTGTGTTATACCACAAATGACCATCGCCACCACCGAAAACATATATGCTGCCATCTAATGCAACAGCCGAAGCATATGAACGAGCAGAATTTAATGGTTCAAGGGGTGTTAATAGGTCCAGTGATGGTGAAAAAGAATCTAATGCAGATAACCAGGATAATCCATTAAAACCCCCAATTAGATATATTACATCCTCCGAGCCCAAGCATTGCTCAACAAAGTTGTTTAGAGAGTCATCAACAATGGTAGAAGGATCAATCTTAGCTTCTAGCTCCTTTACATGGTCCTTCAGTCTTTGAAGTTTTCTTCCTGACTCCTTAACTAGATCCCCTAACTGGTGGATTTCTCTATCTGATTCAACCTGAATACAAGAGTCAAATTTGGAAGAAAATACACTGTTTTGAGTGACCTCAGTGAAGTGCATATAAATATATCTATAAATAGTTTTATGTTTGCTTAAATACTCATGCAATATACTGTAATAGATAATAATCTGAAGGAAAGCACAAAATGCATAAATACAAAAAATGGAATCACAAAAAATTGATTGTCAAAGAAAACATACTGCTGACAAGTCCTATAACATCTGATGTTATAAACAGTCCCCCTTCCTAGAAGCTGTTTGGTTGCCTGCATCCAAGCTTCAAATGCTGCATCCCAGTAATAAGTGGACAGATGCAGCTGTTTGGTTGCCTGCAACTGCATCAGATGCAAGCAACCGAGATGCACCCTAAGGCCCTTCTGCTACATCTAGAGATGCAACCAGAAAATGGCCACATCCCCTGATAAGGCTCTGCATGCAGCCTTAAAGGCTATAATCACCTCCGTTGTCTCCAATAAGATTTTACCGTGATTACAATAGTAAAATAATATTATAATATTATCATCATTCTTATTATAATATTTTTTTAAAACAAAATAATCATTAATATCATAACATCACATAGTAATGTATTATATCGTAATAAGCAATATAATATAATATTGTATTAATATCATAGTTATTATGCTATATTACAATATATTATATAATATTGCATGATTATGACATAACATTACATTATATTATTTTGTATTGGATTATCTTATGTATATTATATTATATTAGAGTGTTAGCTTACACTATATTATATACTATTACAATATGTATTATAGTGTATTGTATTATATTATAAGATATATAATATAAGATAACATAATATTATAAAATTTATGATACTACATTATCTTATGTTATATTTTGTCTGAATATATTATCCTTTGATAATATAAAAATTATATTACAATTTAATAGTGTAATGATATGAAAATGATATAATCAAGGTCTGCACTCTTGGTATCGGATGCCATACTGATATATTATTGATTTGGTATGGTGCAATACGTATTCCGTACCGAAATAATGCTCTAACTATTTTTCTCACTTTTATCTTGATATGTCTTGATACTGATCCATACACAGCTAAGTGCACCTTGGAATGAGGCAATACAGAGCTTATACCGACTTGAACTTGAGTTTCGCATCGATTCCCACTGAGTATGATACGTACGCCCCATGCCAGATGACACGATAGTCCATGGATAATAATATTAGTGGAGGTAATTTTACTACATTAATTGCAAGGTGATCATTGATACTGAGACCCATACCAATTACTTGGCACGGTATAATATTGTACCATTTTAGGCATGTACCCATACAGCTAGAGCGAGTGAGGGAGGGGGAGAGGGTGAAGGGCTCACCCCTGTATTCATGTAGCTAGAGGAGAGAGGGATTTCAGGTGAAGGGCTCACCCCTGTATTCATGTAGCTAGAGGAGAGAGGGCTTGAAATCCCTCTCTCCCCCCTCCCTCTCCCCCTCTCTATCTTTTCCTCACTTTCCTTCTCCCTGTCCCCCTACCTTGCCAGATTTCTTGAACCAAGGGATGGAACTACATCAGTCTACCCTTAGTACGATTTGGTATGCCTTAAATTAAGCATTTCAGGATGGTCCCATCTTTCATGGATATCACACTCCCTCCAGATTAAACAACTAAACAAAAAAATTATAGATGCAGCCAAGGTTTTAAATCCCATGGGACAGGGGCATCTCTGTTTTCTCTCGGAACGAGATGCCCCGCATCCTGCCACATCGCAACGGCCATCCCAATCAGGCATCCCGGTACGCACTTGGGACACCCTTTTATATATATAAATAATAGTTTCTTGAATTTATCTTGAAGGTTTACTGATCTATTTATTGTTTAAATATATTTGAACTTTAAAAGTGAATATATGATTGAGATGTTCGATGATCCAATGCTTCCCTTGAGAGTTAGACTCTCAGTGAATGTTATGCTATGGGAAATTGAGAGTTGGATGCGAATATTTATAGAAATTACATGTCATATTGGATGCTGCGAAGACCAAGATGCGCTCAATCAAACCATGTTGGGGCTTGGTAAGACCAATAATACCGTTGCACAACGATTCAAGACCAATAATACCGTTGCGTACAAAATCTCGAGTGAAGGCTGCGTATTGTCAAATCACGCGGGAAGGCCATAGGATGACAGGTGCTCTGGCAAAATGCGTGGGCGCGCAAAGCAATCAGGCGCACACGTGAAGGGCAATCACGTGCGAGGACCGCACCAGGTACAATTGGATCGGGCAAATCCCACGGTGGATAACACGCCACACCACACTACCCCTTGTATTTCATCGATTCCCAATTGCGATCGCAAAAAGGTGGAGAGTGGAGACTGCTTGAGGGTTTCGACAGACTGATGATGCTTCCCCTCCGCTCCTCTCTCCTCCCTCCTTTGTTTCCTCATCGGAGATCCGAAGATTCCGAATGCTTTCTCCTTCCTCCTCTCTCTCCTCTCTTCTCCTCCCCGAGCAGCTCCTCCCTCCAGTCCGTGCTCCTCCCAGCTCCTCCCTCGCGGCTGTGCTCCTCCCTCTCGATGACGATGACAACGGCAACGGCAAAAAGATCAGTACAGCTCCTCCCTCCCGTGCTCCTCCCTCTCGGTGTGACGAATCAAAAAGAACAGTGCAAATCCCGATCGAGATGGCCGTACCAATATGTGATCCGATCAAGAAGAAGGTGGGACAGTCGACAAGAAGACGGGATGGTCGGGACAAAGGCCGAGTGCTCGTTTCAAGGTCCCGCACCTGTCCCAGGTGCTGGATTCTCGGAGGAACGAGACGGGACGGCAGGGATGGCCCCCGTCCCGACGGGACTTAAATCCTTGGATGCAGCTTTTAGATGCATGCAAGCCAAACAAAACTACAAATACAAATGTGGCATTCTAGTTGCTACAACATCTAGAAATGCTAGCAACCAAATAACCTGTACATCAATATGCACTTAGAAAATGCTTTATAAAAGTAGATGAAGTACTAATGATGCATATGTATCGACATAGACATTACATCAAGCAAACATGTATTGACATATCAAGTAATAAACCTCGAAGTTGTGGTATAGCAAACACACCACTATTCAAGGAAGGCTGAACCGGTACCAACCGGCATGCCGATAGCTGGCCAGTACGATACGATATGTATGGTACCATACCGTATCGTACCATACAGTCACTAAAAAACCAAAAGAAAGGAAACCCCCCACCCACCAACACTAAAAAATATATAAAAAAAGGGCCAAACTGGACCGTTCCACGCCAGTTCGGCTCGGTATGAGCTGAATCGAGCAGTTCAATCCGGTTCAACAAACCATGCTACTATTAAAACTTCAAGACAATAATTCAAGTACAATAAGAAAATAGGACTTGAAACAATGTTGTATAACAATTGTAGTACAACAATGTTACCGGAATAGCAAGCAACACCTCAACTTAGGATGAAATCATGAAGAATAAATTCTAAATATGTAAGAAGACATCAACCAAACTCTTATTTTGAAGAAAATGAAGTGTTTGCTATTCTCATCATATTGTCATACTTAAAAAGCTTTATCCACACCTGATTCAGCACGCAATTCCCAACTGCCCCTGGACTTCTACAATATTTATTACAAAGAAGTATCAGAGAATCGAATTGGAACGAACCATAGAGAAATAAAAAAAATCTTTAGTCATGGCAATCTCCCTTCTACTCTAGGGTTGTCTTTATTTTCTCAGTTATTAAATAGTTACAAACACCAAAGCAAGAGGAGTTTATTGCATCTTATATCAAATGCAAATTTTTACAAGGTTCTCAGCCTTAATCTAAGACCTTGATTAAAGTATATCTGAATTTAAGGAGAGTACAGACCATGAAATCATTTTCAGTTTTCCATTATTGCAGCAATATTTGAAGAAGGAATGAAAGAATGTAGAAATCTCTTATGAGCTCCTTACCCTTATATATATGATACTTCTTGGGCTCCAACTGTATCAGGATTTATAGTCTTGCTGTAGCAGCTTTTCAAATACCTATTATTTTCTTATACATCATTTACTTAGTAACTTATTTATTTTAGTTCACATGGTAGGATACTGTATGTAACTATGTAGGATTCAAGTTGTCCACAGTTGACTGAACTGGATGGACAAACACAACTTTTGCTTCTGCATTAAAAAAGTGATGTTTCTCTATGAGGATTATTTGACCACCTGAGGATGTCCTCTGAACTTGCAGTCTTTATCATGGCTTTAACACTGTTTTTTTCCATTTGAAATATATGAAAAAGACTGAGAATCTAATTGCCAAGTGTAAGAAATCCATGTATGTGGAGAGGAAGAAAGACGAGGGAGGGATCAAGGGCTTTTTCCAATACAGGGGATTCATTATATTGTTAAATAATCCAAATTTCTTAGAAGTATTAATTACTTACATGCATTGATTAATGGAGTGCTTATAAATATGTTTCTTAATGATGTCTCTTAGAGTTCCATGTAAGTATCTAATACTTGATGCATTTATGTATGGTCATATAATGAATCATATTGCATCTATATAAGCCCTTATAATCAGCTTTTGTGTAAGAGGCAGCCAAATGATCAAATGATATACCAAGTGTCTCTAAATCAGTCCACTGTAATCTCATTTTGTTTAATGAAAGCTTGAGTGTTCGTGTGCTTCTCCAAACTTTTTCTTCTTGCTATTTATTTTGGTCCTACCACTACGATCCTAGACATGTAGTCTTAGGATATCTAGCTACACTTTTGAGAAAAGGTGCTAGATTTCATCATCTAGCCCAGGATGAATGCACTCCAACAGTGCTAGATTTCAATCCTTTTTCAGAATTTGATCCCAGAACACATGCTTGACAGTTTACACCCGTAAAAGCTCCCTTTCTTTTAAACTCTCTGGACAGCATCTTGTGAATGTACCTGTTTTTTATATGGTTAACTATACTTTCTTTTGCTGTTATGATGCCTTATTTTCCTAATGTCAAGGTTTGCTGATGCCTTTTGCTTCATGACTGTCCCCAGATCCTTAAACGCATGCTGATATTTTTCCTACTGCCCTGCAGGTGTTATTATCTCAATGTTTAATAACATATAATAAATAGCTTCTGATCAAACCGTTAACTGATGTTTTTCTTTGGTGATGCGTCTATATATTATCAGAGCACCTATACTAGTTTAGCTATATAAATATTTTTATTATTTTCTTATCCAATTTGCTGTTCTTTTTGGTGAAGAGAGAAAAATTTGACATTCATGTTGCACAACCATAGGTGGCCTAGGCAGGACAATTGGGCCAAAAATTTCAAATGAGCTAATTCAGGTCCAAACTGGGCACAGTTTGAGCTCAAATCGGGATTTTGAGGGGAAAAAAGAACTCCAGGCCTAGGTCCAGGCAGGGGTTGAGTAGGGGCGTGGGCCAGCACACCCAACCTGAATCCAGCCCTAGTCAAGAGGATCGAGCATGACTCTCCAAGAAAAAGCATGCATAGTCCTTTGCTCTTACCAGAATCCCACGACTTCTCTGGTGCCTGAAGTAGCCAGTTTCTTGCAACATCTGACAGATGACACAGGTCAATTGATGGGGGAAAGGGTTGAGGCATTGGGGTTCAATCCAATGATGGCCTAACTTCCTGAAAGATGTCTTTGAACTTACAGCTGCAACGTGCAGCTTTGATGTGATGAAACTTAACAACCAAGTTTTGAAGTGAATCCATGATCTAAGCCATGAAGCTAGATATCAAATATGTTTACAATGCAAAATACAAATCTTTTCCTGAAGCTTCAATTTCAATATCATTCTTAATTCTCTTTATTTATCATTCAACAAGAACTCTTAAACTTTCCTAATGTTTTGAAAAATAATAGAATGAAGATGGTAGAAAAATATATTGCAAAAATGAATTTCAGCAAGCAGAAACACCAACATGAAAAGGCAATTGGATATAAAATTGAGAAATCAGGGAATCCCTGAAGATGAACATCAAATCCATTAGATGCAGGTGGCAATGGTTTGCACAAATAAAATAGAACAACAAAGGACACGCACGCACGCACGCATATACGGCTCAGATCATCAATATCGAACTCCTATTGTCCCATGTAGACCTAACCAAATCTAAGTGGAGATCCACTCAAGTGTTGCCAACTCTCTCTCTCTCTCTCTCTCTCTCTCTCTCTCTCTCTCTATATATATATATATATATATATATATATATATATATATATAACAAAAGCCGAACCAAAATTAGAGAAAATTTGTTAGTTTCTATGACCAAACAATATTCAAAACTTCTGCTCAGAATACAAGTTAAAAGTCTTCTCTTTTGAGAAAAAGGTCCAAAGCAAACATGTAATAAATAATTTCTAGACCTGCACCATGCATGTTCACCCATATGTGCACGTGCGAGCATGCACACGCATGCATGCATGTGCGCACACACACACACACAGACCTGCTTCTTCTCCAAATTTGCTGTCCTTTCTTGCAACTCTTTGATAACCAGCATCAACTACATGAAAACATCCAGGAATTAGTAAGTACTCAAATTAGGGGTAAGGGATTGAGGGATTAGGAAAGGCACATGGCATAAGAAAAGAAATCATATAGGACAAAACTACACGAGGCCTACAAGCTTAACCACCTCCACATTTCCTTGGACAAGGTTGGTTGTAGCTGCAGTATCTTCATTCTCATCCAAAATTGGGCAATCCTCTGCAATCTGTTCATTATTCTCATGCACTTCTATAGGAACAGGGCCATATGGTATCACCCTATCTGCATTGCATTCATTGGCAAATGAATTTATATGCTGGCGCTCAGCAGACAACTCCTTTAGCTTAAATAACACCATTTCCATATCAGGTGCTAGTTTCTCATTACTAGACTGTTGTCCCTGCAACATTTGGTTCTCTTTGTCCAAATATATGCTAGCACTTGAATCATTTGCCACCTCATTTTTCTCTGTCCATTCATCCCAAACAGAGAACAGCTCTGGCTCTTTATTTTCCATATCGTCCGGAGCATTAGATGATGTCTTACTCGAGCTACCTGGTTCAAGATCTTCATCATCCCAACCAAGTGATGCGAACTTCTCAACCACCATCTCAACATCTGATTCTAAATCCTTTTTCAACTCACAGACCTTAGCATATGTGCGTTCCATATTTCCACTTGTATTCCCCGTGGTGGCTGGTGATGGTATCAAAAGCCTGGTCTTGTTTGACATAGAAGGAGTGAGCTTGGTACTGATCGGATAAGATGAAGACTTGAACAATGCAATCAATGCTCTTGCCTGTGCATGATCCAGCTCAAACCAGAAGTGTTGGTTTGTATAATAATTGTCTACAAGGATTTTTTTGAACCGATCCTCAGTAAGTGGTTGGTAGCGCATTTTGACATGGATTGCAACCTTGATAACAAATAATAATAATAAATGAAGATTTCTTTTTTTTTTTTTTGACAAATACAAATAAGGAGACTCCATAACAGGATTGTTACAGAGCTACATCAAGAAAATAAAATGAAAAGCCTGACCACCTATATCACATGGCAGAAAGTAAGAACCTGTTGATTATTAATACCTGTGCAGGAAAGGGCGTCCTTTCTGCACCACCATCGGTCCAAGCATATGAGTTGGCATTTAATTGCCCACGACTTGCAGCCTCAAAGATGCCATGCAGCTTCCGATCGCTATAATTAAACAAAAATAGAGGAAGACCTTCCTCAATATTTCTTACATAGCTGAAGTGTGAGAATGGTAAGCCTGTCAGATACAAAGATGGCATGCATTAATGAAATGTTACTTTTAGTTATTGATGAAAGTCGTTCAATGTAAACAGAACTAACATGTCTATGAATTTAATCATGCATGACATAATCAATGTTTTGATAAGATTAAAAGAAAATTAGTAAAATGATTCTGTCATCTAACTGCCACAGTGGCACAAGATTTCTAGAATCCAATTTGCAAAAAAAAATCAAGGAACAGGAAAAAAGCTTAAGCGTTATCAAAGAACTAAAGTTGATGAACTTGAGATCATAAAAGATTTGTAGCATGCAAGTGTGAAGGCAGATGCAAGACCTAACCAAATAACTGCTTTGAGAGGCACTCTGCTATTGTGTTGTGTTTGCACCCAAAGATGACTCCTCCCAAATCGTTCTTGCGCAAGTTTCTAGCAAAGACAGAGCTGTTGGAAGGCAAGCTTGTTGAATATGCATTCTTCCTTTGCCCCATTCTGTTTGTTTGAGAAAATAACATGAACTTGAAACAATCCAAAAGGGAAACTGAAAGCATAATGATGACTGCAGAGTATTAGTTTTCTTCCTTAAAAAAAAAAAAAAAGAAAGAAAATCAGAATGATTCTTTGTATTAGAATGCAAAAACTTACATCAAAATGTGAACACAACTTTTGTCCAATTAAATACATAATGTAATGTTACATGTGAGAGGTAGCTACAGGTCGATATACATGAAGATAAGTCACTACAATAAATATTAAGAAAACATTTGAAAAGAAAAATCTAACTGCTATGTGGAAAAAGATAAACTCCAGATACAGCCTTCTCTCTCTTAAAATAGAAAAAAAAAACCAAGATGTTGGCAGATCAAGGGCATGATGGAGCAAGGAGGAACTTGGCCTTCAATGAAGGTAGTGTGCAAGCAGCACGAATAAATGAGGAAGCAAGAATATCTGAAGAAATGCAATGACATGGGTGGAGGTCACTTAACATATCAGGCAGAGAGCCAGCGATGGCTCTCAAATAAAAGCTGCATTTATCATGGACAAAGGTAGCCAAGGATTCCAAAAAATAGTTAGGAGAAGAAAAGCAAGTCGCAGAAGTGAAAATTTCTATATTTAAAGATGTTTTATCAGGCTATGTTAGATTTCATAAACAGAAATGAGCCAGAAACTTCTAGTTATCATTTTTGATCGGTCAGTTCTTGGGTGCTAGACTGTTAGTTGTAGCTGGATTATTTGGACAAGTGAGAAATTCACAAAAACATAACAAATTCTGAATATTCTATACAGGCTTCTGCATCTTCATTTCTATGCAGAGAAAGGATATGGTGAAAGATTGTCCATAAGTGATCCCCAGGTATGTCTTACCAAGTTAGACTTGGAGGCTGAACTTCTAGCCAACATAGGATGCCATTAACAAGGAATTCACATTAAAGAAATGCTGCAAAGTAGATCATATGCCAAGACTTGCGACCCTAAAATATGCTTAACTGCTACTTTCCTAAGCTTGAGTTGGTATCCAGTTCTGACAAACCACATCTACATAAGTTCATTTAAAGGAGAGGCTCCCAAAAATACCAAAAAAAATTGATGGAGTTCATCAGCATAAAGAACTTATCTTGTTCTAGCAATTAAACCTCTAAACGACGCAATGTGCTGAGTAGCAAAAAGGGATGCTACAGTCTAGGGATTCTGAACATTACTTATGCTGATATATAGTCCGGAATCTATGCTGCAGCCATGGCCTTTGAGGTGTTTGTAATAGCATCTCTAATCTGTCCAGACCAGAATTTTGGAGTAAACCATTGAATTCTTTGGTTGGGCTTCCTGTTGTTCTTCTACTGAGCTGCAATCACATCTTACTATTGCTAGGACACGCAATATTGTAATAATGACTTGTATAATTATACCACCCCCTAATTAAATGCAGTGTAGCACAATGCTGATGCTCATAGAGTGTCATTGGAAAGCAACTTGCAGTAAAGCTATGGCTAAAATATGGAAAACTTGGTCTAATAGCATTAAAAGTTTGTTGCATGTGAGAATGTATTCAGTTGCTTCCAAATATAAATATTAAATTTAGGTGAAAGTCAAACATATATGTTATGGTAAATCTCCTACCAAAGATAGAAATAAAAGCCTATATGTAAATATAGATAGGTAATGACAAAAGTAATAAGACAACATCTAGAAGGAATATCAAAAACCAGTGCCAAGAGTGGGGAAAGTAGGGGAAAATAACGAGAACCATACTTAGTTCATGTATTAATGAATATGAAGAAACAATAAAAATATTGTGTCAATAACTAATTATCTCAATAATTTGTCTGTGTCTTAATCGAGCATGACTAACATATCATGAGATATAATGGTTATTATCAAGTCAGATATGAAAGTTGAATGAGGAAGAGGGAAGTTTGAAGAAGATTTAGGAAGGGTTTCAAATATGCTGAAAAATATCAAGGAAGCCTACTGGCAAGTAAATAATGTAATTTCATGTTAGAGCAAGGTTAATGAAAACTTTGACAGCGTAGTAACTTAACTAATGGCCCCGACTAAGGGGTCAAAAAATGTACACATACATCAATATTTTTTTTTTCCAAAGTTCTTCTGTATAAGTCCCTCAAAATTGTACAGCACATGCAACAAGAAAACATTTTCAGCAACGCAGCAATGTAAAGGAGAAAAAACAATACTTTTTTGTAGCTGTTCTATAAATTGTATGAAACTATCACAGAATCATACCACGGTGAAGGAATAAAAAGAAATTGTGTGCCATCATCTACCTTAAGAGCCTCAGTTTTACACAAAACCCTTGGAAAACCAGACCATACATTTTATAAAAGTCTACAAACACTCGCAGAAAAGAAAGTGAGAAGCTAAGGTCATATAATTGTCATGAAATCAATCCACGCTAAGGTTCATTATCACCTATAAGTAACCAGAGAAGAATCAGTAGTTGAGTACATGCAACTGCCATCTGGAATTCAAGCAAGTCAGATGTGTTCCCAAAAGGTAAGAAAAGGTGCTTAGATTGTTCTCTGCCTGATAAGAAGACTTTCTTAGAGAATCTTTTCAGCCAAACAAGTCAAACGTGCGTCAATGTTCAACCAGTGATGTTCCTATTCAAGGAACAGCTACGAAAGGGCTTTCTTACATATCATAAAATGTTTGCATGTACCAGGGCTTCCATGGAAGCTATCTCACTAATGGATTAACCCATATGTCCATGATTTAGAACGCACAGGGAAAATTTAAGGAAGAGCGTGAAGAAAAAAAAATTGTGGCAAAAACGCCTGCAAATATGTGAAAATGGTTTAGACAACCATGGAAAAACATAGAGCCTATAAGTTATTGCCACCCAATCTGTGCGTCATTAATAGATCACTTTGCGGCTCTTTCCTGCGTCTATTTGTTTTTTTTTTTTTTTTTTTAAAAAAGATAGTTCCATTTGACTACCATTTTTACAGAAAACCAATAAATCATTTTGAGATCTCAGATGAATATTAAAGCAAAGAAAGGCAGAAAATTTACCACAAATGCAGTCCCCAGTAAAACCTAGCACGATCTCAAACCAAAAAAAAGATTTAAAAGCCTTTCAAAAAAACAACATTCCTTCCTTATTTTCATTAAAACGACTCAAAAATCTCTACCGACGAACAATATTATCTCTTCAAATCCATCAAACCTCACAGAAAACAAAAAAATCCAGATTAAACCATGGCATATTGCAAACACAGACATCCACGACAAGAATCACATGCACGTATGCCAAAAAGAACACAAATTTAACCACGAAGATGACGAAAAATAGGTTTTACAATACCTGCAACGCAAAGTTCTGTGAAAAGGAGGGGTTTCTAACTCCGTACGGAAATGGGTGACTTCAAGGATGAAAAAAAAGAGAACAAAATGGAGAAAGACTAAAAAGAAGAAGGAAGATGATCCCCGGGTATTGGAGTGGGGAGGGAGGGCGAGAGAGAGAGAGCGCTCAGAGAAGGAAGGCAGCGGAGAGAGTGGAAGTGATGGTGCCTTTCAAATCAAGAGGCCTTCGGACTTCCTTTTCCCGTGAAAGGCAACGCATTAATCATCTTTGTTTTCCAGATTAAGTACATGCACGAATAAAGACTACAGAGTTGGCCGCTTCACCAACTACTTCGGTGTACATCATAGTTCTATAGAGATATACTCCAAAGTTACACTCCCCAACCCCCGCCCCCCATGAGAATCTGGAGCTCCCATGAGGGCCATGACCAAGTCATCAATAAATGTAACGTCCACAGGCTTAGAGCTAGGTTGGGCAAGGTCCGAACTTTATATTTTTTATAATTTTTTTTAATATATATATATTCTTTCTAAATATATAAAATTATATAAATATTTTTATAAAATTATTATTTATATATATATCCACATTAAATATTAATTTGTATGTATATATATATATATATATATATATATATATATATATATATATATATATATATATTGTATAGGATACCATATCATCGGACATCATTAAAAAATAAATAATTTAAAATTAAAATGGTTGAAATATCTCAATAGGTAGATATGTAAAAAAAAAAATTTATAAGGACATACATTCAAACAACAATTTTATGAGATTATTCATATAATTTTGTATATGTAGAAAGATATAAACTCAAAAATACTATTAATAATTGAGAATATACTTAAATAATAAAAAGTCAAATATAATAAAAATAATTCAACCATTCTTGATCAAGGAGGGTGACAAAAAAATCAATATTATTATGCTACATGATCTCATATTGACATCAATTCTTACATACAAAATTATATTATCTTTGTAAAATTCTCGTCTCAACAAATGAACAACTCCACAAAAAGTCATTTCTTTGATTTTGAATATTTATAATTAATTCAAATTTAATATATTTTAATATTTTAAAAATAATGAAAAATATATAGATGTCATAGACTCGACAGTAATAATTAGATTAAAATAAAATATGAAAATATGATTACCAATATGGTCATTCAATATTTTAACTTGATCAAGTTAAGATCTTAAACAAATAAAAAATGATCATGTTACTTGGCTTTTTTTTATTTGCCAATTTAACTAAGTCATGGAAGATTTAGCAAGTTTGAATTGAGTTTTGCTCTTTCTTCAATAGATTTTTTTTGAATGTATACTCTCATAAATATATAAAATTATATGAATATCCTCACATACATGTTTACCCATAAAAATATTTGAGTCATTTTAATTTTAAACCGTTTATTTTTTTATGATGTTATACGGTGCACGTGCCTATGCAAAGAAAAAAGAAAAAGAAGAAGAAGGATATGCATGTAAAACTAATATTTTAAAAGGATATACATGTAAATAAAAATTTTAAAGGATATCTATGTAATTTTATATATTTAGAAAAAAAATTTATAAGTAAATGGTTTTCATGAAAGCAATGAAAAGTTAGCATAGCTAACTTTTTGAATTGATAAAGTAAAATAAAAAGGTAGTTGAGCTTAGTCTTTTCTTCGTTGTAACTTGAGCAACATAATCCATGCAATACAAATCTAGATAGCCTAAAAAACTACATAACTAGGAAATGAAATTGTTTTTATCAACTAGGCTCACAATAGGAGATCGTTACTTGATAAGCAAGGAGCTTTGTGAATTTGAATATTTTGGTGCATATGCATGCGAGAAAAGTGATTAAATATTGTAGGCTAGTTCTCAAATAATACGGTCGACTAAGATGTATAATGGTACACCCATGAGAAGATAACTTTAATAACCTTAGTCGTGTGGGATAGTGGGACTTCTATAGCCATCACAATCTTCATGCTTTATGATATTTGATTAATGAAACCAGAAAAAAATAAAAAAGTATTTTTATATTGATGATGGTAAATTTTATAGGGTCAAGCAAAGTGTAAGCTCCATTTGAGAGGGTACAAGCTCATATTGGATAGGCCATAGCTTGGTCATCATCAAGAGCATCTTCCTTGATTGCATGTATGTTTTGGTTTTCAAAAAATGGAGATGAACCAACATGAGAAAATTTACTTCCAATTGTCATTCTTGCAAATCTATAGGATATAGAGCTTGGCAAACAAGGTGAATACTTAAATTTTTTGACTCTATCTACCTACTCTATCCCTCACCTACCGCAATTAGATCACTTCATGCGACCGCAGGATGCACCACATTCCTTGGTCAAATAAATTCCATATTAAGCCTCACCGACTGATCGGAATTTTTTCCGTTAACGAGTCTCTAGTTCTGATATTTGATGTTATAGATGGATGAATGTTACATTTTAAGTAGTGGGGCCATGGACATAATTCTTGCAAAGAAAAAGACTTGGTGCTCCCCATGATAAATGAGAGATGATGTATAGGTGGGAACTCTTCTGTAAAGTGCTAGGTATGGTTGGTCTAGTCCACTCCTCGCTGTAAAGTGTTACATATGGTTGGTCTAGTCGGCTCTTTGCATGGGGAGATTAGGGGATAATGCTTTTACTAACACGGTTGATCATGAAAAAGAATTCAATTATTTGAAAATTTTTGATTTTATTTTGAATTTTAATTTAATACAATCAGATTATTTAATTTTTAAGTTAGTTCAATTCAGATTTTGATTCTGAATTTCATTCGACTATCATGATGGAATTATCAGATGATGTCAAATTATATGCTTATGTGGCAGTAGAGGATCATGCTTACATAACAATTTTTACTAGCAGCTGGACGGAATTCGTGATTAGAATTAAAATATAATTAATTTAAAGTTAGATGATTTAATTATAATAAATTAAAATTTAAGATAAAATTTAAAATCTCTAAATAATTCAAAATTTTTACTATAATTAAGCCTTACTAATATCCATATCTTATATCCAAATTTATAATTTTAAACTATAACCAGATGAGATTTGATGGACTAGTCTATTCCCCATAAAGTGTTGCTCACTTTTGGTAATGGGAAACAGCATTTGATCACTATCTATCCATAGACTCAAAATTCTTTATAGTACCAGCTTTACACTAGAGATTATTACGTAGTACTCGATGATTACCATCAAAGGATAATATTGCAGCCAACTCCCCATTTCCTATCGTCGGTATCGAGTACCTACAAGACAGCATTCACACAAACCGAATTGGTGTCCGGCTAAAACTCTTCGATGCTTAAGTCAGAGAAAGTTGATGAACAATAACTTTGATTGTATGAAATAGCAAAGCTTTGGTCCAAAGTTGGCTTATCAGTACTACTCACTTATCCCCTTTTATAGATGTGATTGTTGTAACCATCGGACGTGGTTCCACGTTTTATGACGCTAAATCATCGGACTATAATCACGTAGTAGGTTATTAATTTTCACTAATTACGTCGTCATATGCGGCTGGTAACCGTTTGTGATGGTTGTGATATCGTATTTATATATTTGACAGTCGGTCATGAAGATGGTAAGTCGGTCATGGTGAGTCGACCATAAAGATGGTGAGTCGGCCATAAAGACGGTCGGTCGATCATGAAGATGGTGAGTCGGCTATGATGGCTCTGCTTTGATCCGATGACTCCGATTCAGCCATAATAACTCTGCTTCAGTTAGAAAAACTGAACATAACCAATTTATTATGAGATGAAAAGATTCCCCACATCCCCGATGCCCCCGGCGCAAAGTTGATGGATTTAACTTTCAATCTAATCGAAGAACAAACTACTCTACCATATAGTATAAGAGGATGTTTGGTTCGTAATTAAAATTGAAATAGGAATGAAAATCAGAATGGCTTAGAATCGGAATAGGAATAGTCAAATCCTCCGAAGCATTTGGTTAATAACCAAAATCGGAATCGGAATCGAAATCAGAATAAAAATTTGAATCTATAGAGGAGAATAGGAATTGAGTTCTATATAAATTAAGCCATTTCCATTCCATCCTAGAATCGAAATTGAAATGTGACTCCTCCCAATCAAACGGTTGGAATGAGAGTCACCCATTCCGATTTCGATTCTAGATCTCCACTTCTCCCAACCAAACATCTTCTAAGCTTAGTTGGCATAAAGTTGAATAATCAGGAGGTCCAGACGACCGGTACAAATTAGACCAACTAGTTGAACCAAGAAAACATAAGCCTAACTTAAATAACCACAAAAAACATGAATCAGAAAGAACAAATTTAAAATTTTTAAACCTTGAAAAGGTATTTTAAGCTCTTTGCAACAAAGAAATATCTAAATAATCAGGTCTTTTAGCTTTATAGAGATCAAATTTACAACTGAGAGCCTTTTTGGATGAATAAGCTGAATATCCTATATGATTTGTGAATTGGATTAGTGCAACCAATAACATCATATGATTATAGGTTGACCAAGCTTATATTCATAAATACTCAGGAATAGCTTTGAAGTGGGCTGGTTTGAATTCTGTTGGTATACTAAACCAGCCTCGAGACATGTGGCATCATCATAGAAGATCAAAAAGATATCAATATCAAAATACCAGATTCTAGCAGACCAAAGATTCAGTTCCATATTTTATCAATCAGAATAAAGAACATCTTGGTATTCTGTCTGGGATGACGTCCCAGCTGATAAAGGAATATTCAGATCAAGTATTTACCGATCTAGTACTCGATATCTTCTATATCCGAGATGACTATTATGACGTCTCTATTTCACTTCGGTCGTCTACTGAAGTAAATTATTATAGTGATGGACTTCATAGTTTTGTGAACATCCATGGTGGTTTCTGCAATCAAATCACAGCTGGCCACAATCTTATATACAGTTGGCAGGTATAGCTAGATATGATCCCATGTCCAGTTCATATGCACAGCTGTACGTCAGCTCACTTACAGGTAGCTCTCTAACCATCTAACAAACTCCTCTAACGGCCTAACAAACTTTGGAATGACTTACTCAATCTCCTCTATAAATAGAGGGTCAGGGATCCTCTATCGATAAGTTTTGCTCTTTGAAATTGGGAGAGACTCTGTCAGTAGGAAACTAGATCAGAATCTTGGCCCCTACTCAGTTCTCTTTCTGTTTCATTCGATCTCTCTTCCTCTTCTATTCTTTTCCAACCTTATTTTCAAGGCTCAAACTGACTTAAGCATCGGACGGTCAAGAACCAGAGGACTTCCATCCGATTTTTTGACTGATTTTGTAGATTGAAAGAATTTTCGTCAGATTGCAAGGATCATTTCAGTCCAGCTTCATTCGATTCGATCAGTCCTACTTCAGATTTTGAGCTTTGCAGCAATAGATTAGTGCTAAGAGGGTCAGATTTTTTTTGTGAAAAAGATGGTTAAGGCACGAGCTCAACATCCCTCTCCCTCCGCTCTAAAAGAAGGAGCATCTGAAGTGCTACTACAGTAATCAATTGCTGTTGATCCTCAATAATTCAATTTTCTTGTTCAGCAAGTCCAAATTCTGACGGTAGCTATTCAATAGCTTCAAAAGAAAGAGGAGCAACAGTCGAAAGAAGCTCCTCTTCTGAATATTTTGTCTCAGTACAGTCCTCAACCAGTCTATCAAGATGAACACCATATTGATGAGGCTGACAGTAAATTTGCCCCAAGTACCCTGAAAGTTCAAAGAGAGGATGATCTGGAGCACAAGATCCTGGATCTTGAAAGGCATCTGATGGAGATTCAAATAGGAGGTCGATCTTAGAATAAAAATAGTTTCACTTTTTGATCTCCTTTCTCTCATGAGATCTTGAGCGAATCAATTTCAAATCGATTTAAGATGCCTACCATCGAGTCTTTTGATGACTCTACTAATCCAATGGATCATCTCGAGGATTATAAGGCCCTTATGGCTTTGCAAGGAGCTTCCGATACCCTATTATGCATTATTTTTCCTGTAACCCTCAAGAAGACGATGAGGGTATGGTTTTCGGACTCTCATAAGGATCCATCTCTTCTTTTGAGTAGCTCGAGAGGCTATTCGTCATTTACTTTGGTACTAACACTACAAGAAAAAAAAAATTTCACGATATTTAAAAATATCATCAAAAATTTTTCAAAACATCGTTGAAGTCTTTTCACGACGTTTGGCATAACATCACCAAGATCGTCGTGCTAGTCGCATCAGTAATGGCCAATCGCGATGTTAGTCATAAAACATCACAGAAAAGATGTCAAAAGTACGACGTATGCCTAAACATCGTAAAACATAGTTTGATTGAGCAACATTTCACCAACGTCGTGGAACAAAAATCTTTCACGATATTTCTCAAACATCGTAAATGTAGGTTGATTGAGCGACGTTATACTACCATCATGGAACAAATGTCTTTCATGATGTCTGACAAACGTCATGGAACATGACTAATTGTGCCATGTTTTGCCAATATCGTGGAATGAACGAGGATCTTTGACGATATTTTTCAAATGGTGCGGAACGATTTCGCTAATGTTGCAAAACAAGGATGTTTTGCAACAAAGATGTTTTGTGATGGCTAAATTTTACTTCATTGATAATTCAATTATAACCTATATAAAATATTATATTTCATAGTATATATTCAAATACTAAGTAAATCATCCATTTCCAGTCAACAAATCATTCAACAACTAAAGAATGAACTCATACAATTCATAAACAAGATAAATCTATATACATAAAGTTTATAATCCAAAAAGTAAATTGTCTAAATATCCAAAGAGATGATATTTCCAACTAAAAGCATCAAGAGACCATGTCTCTACCAAAAGCAAACAATTCACCTCTAACCAAAAGCAAACAAACTCATTATCCAACTATCTATAACAAAACAAATGAGTTCATAAGTCGACAATCTAAAGCACAAAAGACCCCTCGCCATACATGTCCTCAAAATCACATCTTCACAAGTTCTTGAATCATGGGATCTCTGTTAAAAAAAAATATATAATTAATTAATTATCTATATATTATAGTAACAAAATACATATATTATTCCATTATACTTATAAAAAAAATTTAGGGACACATTAAAAAAATAACTTAAGTAACTTACATCATAAATTTGATAAAGAGATATTCTGTGATGCACATAAAGCTTCCAAAATTTTTTATTGACGCTTCATCTGCGCTTTAATGTCTACAATCTCATTTTTCATCTCTTGATTATGCTTTGCGACTGCTCCAACTCCTTTTAAAGTCTCTTCTTCGACATAAAAGAGAAATTCTTTTTTTTCTGGATAAGGTCCAACTCCCAAACTATAGACATAATCTGATCTGATCTCCAAAACTTTATCGCATATCTGGTCTGCTATCATAGGATAACCATCGAATATGGACTGCTCTAGCACCTACATCATTTCATTCTAACAAAATTCGAAGAGGATTAATTTCAAAACAAAAATTAAGCTCATTTAAAATAATGATTATAATTTTATTTTTGTGTAGTGTCCTCACCCATTTTGCCTCGCACTTGGGAGTTGTCCATCTATCTGGAGGGTCACCATGATCTGGGGTGTAATGAGTACGATACCACAACATAATTCGATCGCACTCTTCTCCATTCAATTCATTCTCACTATGTTTAAAAGATGAGTTACTATTGCAAGAAAATTAAATATCAAATGATATTAGTCATAATCAAAGTACGATATCTCACAATCTCAAACTGTATAGGTACAAAAACTTTTGACCTGCTGTTTGCTTGGCACTTGACAAAATTTCTGAATTTTTTGTTATGCTCACATGTTAGCTGAAAAGATAGAAAACTTTATGCTTGTCAACCTAAAGTTGATTCTTTAAAGGAGATATTTATATGCAAACATAATGCAAGTTATACTGACCTATGTCTTTTTTTTACTCCAGTAAGTACAAAGATCCATCCACTCTGCCGTGCTCATAATACTTGGCTTTGAGTCCTTTTCATGGTTAAGGTAATGCATATGTAGTCGATATCTTTGATCCTTTGACTTCAATGAAAGAAGCTTCTTGACGCTAGCACAAACTTCCTTATCCGTCCTTAAACCCTTGACATTTAGTTTTTGCTGCAAACAAGTATTAAATACTAGTTAACAAATATGCATAGAATACAAATGCAACTATAATGATTTCTACTTACCTCTAGTTTGTCAAATACAATCTGCATCTCCACCTCTGTTAATTTGATCCATCTAAGCTTGACTGGTAAGATATTTCGAGCTATCATACCAAGCTTATTGATAGCTTGGCAGATTGAACAACATTAGGGGTCGCCCTTCTTTCGTTGAAATATTGATCTTCATTTTCTTATCAAGGGCATTGTTTATCTTACTTAACTCAACCCCTTTAGTACAATCTCTTTTCTTTCATCCACCTATGCTCGTAGACCCTACAAGATAAGCAAGCAACAATAAGAATGTTAATTTAAAAAAATTTAGATGATATTGAGTACAAATAGGTATATAATGATTCGTACCTATAGAGCTAACATCAGGAATCAAATCTATGGTAGGATGTGTGTGCTCAGTATGCTCTGGCTCGGTGGGTGGTGTATGGACTCGTCGCGATTGAGAGGAAGGTGGTGGTGCATGAGGTGTGACTTCTGCTGATGTTGGATCTAGAGAAGCTGATGGCACGTGGGCTGATGGTGACTGAGAGAAAAGTGATGGAGCCACAATACCATGACTCTGAAGAAGCTGCTGGTACCTAGATAAAGGAGGTGCAACATCAGTCAAAGATGGAGCAGAAGGTATGACTTCTGATGGTCCCGAATCCAAAAAAGCTAGTGGAATATGAGTTGGTGGCGACTGGGAGGAAGGTGGTGCAGTCACGGTGTCATAGCTCTGAAAAAACTGCTGGTACCTTGACCGTAACTGTGATGGCAAAACCATTCTCTGAATCGCTGGCTGCTGAGTGGAATATGGTGGATCTGGATCGATGGCTACTAGTACTTTTCTTTTTTTCTTAGACAATCCCAGTGCCATGAAAATACCTACAATATATAGTAAAATAAAATCAATATCAAGATTTTAAACTGAATCAACTAAGATCAACTTTAAGATATTCATGTAAATAGTTTATCATTAAGTTAAAACTAGTTTATCACTGCATAGTCTATATACATGTGTAGACAGTTTACTATTATACATGTGTATATATAATTTTTTATGCATGTTTATACTATAGAGTCTCCAAAAAAAGATCATCGCAATCTCACAATTGTATCATAGGAAAACAATAGTTAGAGAAAGAGAAAAAATGTCAATGCTGCAGTCAGAATTATACCAGCAAGATGCACCTACCAACTCCAAATCAACCACACCAATAAAACAATAATTTCCTACATGACATTGGGCAATTGAGAATCAAAATAAATCATTGTCATGGTCATTGTCATCATCATTCTGTTCATCATGATGTTCGATGTAATATTCTGCCAAGGTATCATCTTCATCCTCACTATTCTTTGTTGCTAACTCTTCTACTTCATCATGTAAATCTCGCATTGTATTCAACAAAACATCATCTACTACATCAGATTTGACATCATCTCTATCTAATGACTCTATGTGTCATTCCTCAATATCTGCAGGAGTCCTTTCAAGATCCTCTTCATCATCAGAATCTTCTTCTGTTGTTACATCAATAGAGATGTCATATACATGTCTATGCTGACATTCTTGTACAACACGTCAGTTTTGTCTCAGTTTCATATGTTGTAAATAATAAACTTGCTTCGCTTGGTTTGCAAAAATAAATGGATCATTCTTATACCATAATCTGATTACATTTATGCTTTGCACATTTCCATCGATCCTAACATTAGTATTTCTAGACCCAAGATCATACCATTTGTACTTAAAAAGAACAACACTTTTATCCTTGACATAATTCAATTGAATAATGTCTGTTAATACCTTAAAAAAATCGATGATATCATCTCCATGGTTTCTTTTTACCGCAATACCACTATTTTGCGACTTTTTACGGAAATCACGAACTTCAGTGTGGAATCGCACACCGTTTACAATACATCTCGAGTATTTTTGTACCAAAATATGAGGTCCACGTACCAATGCATATAAAGACTCGATTCTACTTTTTTCATCTGACCTGTACAATGCTGCCATCTACCATTATGTAAAATAAATTATATTAGTTGAATATATGAAAATACAATATGTATGCACACAAATAATTCGTAGAGTTTGTATTCTCACCCGATGCTTTATCCACAAAAAAAATTATTCTCTATGTCTGTTCTCAATATTTAACGAACTTTGCTCCATCAGCTCAACCTTATACTATCTAACAAAAAGATATTGTTTAGTATCATATTTCTATATCGAACATTAAACAATAAAATTTAGGTAGTAAAAATTTACTCAAAATAAGGCTCCATCCTTTGTTTTGAGCCACAAAAATCATAAACGATTTGACTCCCTCTATATATTCGTGAGAGAACTTAACACAATTCATTCAACGCTTATCCATGTTATATACAATTACTTATCATTAAAATCCAAACAAACTTCAGCAAATGTGCCATTTAAATCACGTCTTTACAAAAAAAATGGCAAAGAAAAAAGGACAAAAAAAGAAGAGTAGCAGAGCAGATATTAACACAAAAAACATGAAAAAACAAATCCTTGAGCCTAAAGGTCATACAACAGGTCATATAACATTATGATAAAGATAATCCACTTTAATTTATCGCCAATATGCATACATAACAATTGCATGATAATATCATAATTAATGTGCAAATAGCAACTAGATATCTAATTTTAAGATTTAACTGACACCCAAACAATGTAATTTTAAGAGAAATGAACACAGAAGCCACTACAGTTAAAATTTAAAAATATCATGATACCCCACTAATCAGCTGTTAGTGCTTTGCCTTGATTTCACATTCCTACATTAATTAAGACAAGTCATTAGCCCATATCCTCAACGAAGCAATAGAACTGCACAAAACTAACCAAGGATTACAACGCAAAGGATTTATTACAACGACTAAGCCAAACACAAATATATTTACCAGTGATATTTTTAACATTAATCTATTTGTTTATGATGTTTGAACTCTAAAGCAATATAAAGGCACCAGATGTTCCAACACAACCCAACTTATTTTGCTGAAAGGTGATCCTTAAGGTGTTGCATCACATTTGTGTTAAACTAAAGTAAAATGATGTTTCAAATTTTCAATAACCTACTACTAAGGTAGGGTGCCAATTAGCTCGGTCAGTAAAGTCACTGAGCATTGATACCAGATACAGCAAAAGTTGATTAAAACACCCTCCTTTATATATACGGTTAAGCTAGGTACATGGACCAATACATAGATTAAAAGCACAATGCCCCAACAAAGGTCCTAACAATCAGAATGACCCATGAATGAAAGAATAAGAATTTGTGTGAACCAAAAATAGTATTCAAGCCAGTAGTGTCAAAAATAATTGTTATGTTGAACAAAAACTTAAAATCTTCTGTACCCAGTGTAGATAAAAATAGACACAGGCTGCTATTACATGCACTCTTAGATAAATGGAAATTTCTGTAGTAGTTTGCTCAATGGGAAGCTGAGATTCAAATAACATAAGGACTTTCATTTAGAATCCTTCAAAAGATTCACAAACACATATCCAACTTTATTAAAATTCAAGTAAAGTTTCCCATTGGAACTTTTCAAATTCTGGAAGCCTAATATGTAACCCTGTATCTTATCACTCTAGTTCCTTGATATACGTTTTTATGAATCTTGAAACGAAACATGGAACCATACTGCTTTCATATTTTATCTTTAGATGCAAACCTTGGAAGTTTTAGAGAAACAATGATTTTTAAAACCCAAAAGAAGCAGAACTGCTGAGGAAGCAGTTAAGTCAATTCACTGTAAAAGTTGATATATAATTTAATGATATTCCTTTCATAAGATTGGTAGCATCTAGATTCGAGAAAGGAAAAACAAGGATACTTTGGTGATTACATACAAACATAATAGCAATTGCTAGTTATGAGTTCAAAAAAGTTTGAGAACTCTGTCAGAAAAGATGCACGAGCTCCTAGGTAGGTTCAAGAGCACATGAAATATCCAGGATAGCATTGCAGGAGATTTCTGCAGTGACACTTAAGATCCATCCTTTCTTTTCTGGCCATCAGTACTTATAATATTAATTATGGAAAATACTATAATTTCTTATTGAAAATGAAGACATCACAATAAAACATTCCTGCATATGGAACACCTTACAGTTCATACAAACACACAGAGATCATGAGAAATTCACAATCTCAAAATTTATATGAAAAATATATTTGCGGGAGGAAAATTTTTGCTCAATTTAATTTACTGTATCATCTACTTAGAGTACTGATTAATCACTTAATTACCTGAAGCTTTGAGTTGAGCCTTTGCTTTTCTTCCTCAAATTCTCTGATCTGGCTCCAATACAACAGATTAGTAAATAACATTAGAATTTGCATTATATAAATAAGAATGTTAAAGACATGAGAAGATCAGAAGATAGAATCTTATTCCAAACCTGCGGTCTGAGTTTCCTGATAGTTGCTTCTTGAGCAGCTTGCTTTTTAGATAGTTCTTCACCTGTTCAAAAGTAAAACAAACTCAATGAGAGAGTAGTACAGATTCGCAGAATACTTTTAAACTCACAAATAGATGCCATGCATCAGATATCAAGCAACAACTAAGACTAGAAAACAGTAACATTAAGCACACTATCTCAAATGAGATTCATGCAGCATGTAGAGGTGACTCTTATATTTCTTGCCACTCCATTACAGTGAAGGCATCATCTCCTACTTGTGTAAAAAAGGATGAGAATGAGCTTTCTCAATGAAACTTAACATCATGATGACTTTTTCTGCAGAAGAAAAATGTTATAGCAAATATTTAGGTTTTAGAACTTTTGCAGACAATCATCTACCTGGAAAATTCATGATGCAAACTAAGTTCATGCATAAGGAAGTTTGATTTCAATCTCATTTTATAGCCTGTGAATTTTTGATTTCAGCAAAATTCTTTCAAGAACTTTAAATTATGCTTACACAATTAGCTCTATAATTTAGGTCCTCTTTAGCGGAGATAGGTTTAATGAAATTTTCATTAAGCCCATACTCATCCCATCTCCACAAGTTTAAGAATGAACTAACAGAGTGCCTACTTCAGTTCAACTGATGGTGGTGGTGGTGGCCTGGTGGGTTGGGGGAACATGAGAAGTGATGCACAGGACTGCAAATGCTTAAGATATAAAATCTCTACCGTGCAAGATATCAAATTTTAAGGTTTAACTGACACCCAAACAACCTATAGTCACAGGGATTCCATGTGTTGCATGGATCACAATGATAATTGTGGCACATCAATTGTTGCATAAACTTTAAAAAAAAAAAAACTTGCTTGACATTCGAGTAGTAGGTGGACCATTGTTTTTTTTTTCTTTTGGTATTACTGAACACACCTGCTATCGTAATTAGTCCCTGCTAATCTCTGAACAGGGATGTCAAATCATTCAAACACACTGGAGGAAAATTATCAGGGATCGGACGACCAATACCTGAGGGAAATGATCAGGAATGACAGTGGCGACGACGACGACGATGACGAGCGAAGATGGGAAGACCGGCGATCGCGACGGCAATGAGCGAAGATGGTAAGACCGGCGACGGCGACGGTGATGGAGGAAGAAGATGAAGGCTTTGTTTCGACTAAGGGAAGACGGAAGTGCCGATGGAAGAAGACAAGACCTCGAAAAAATGACGATGGCCGGCAGATGGAAAGTCCGAATAGATCACAGAGGTCGGTGACGAACGGAGATAAATGGAGGTCATGAAAGGAGGCGAACGGCGGTCCTGAGAGGCTGCGAACGGTGGTGGTGGTGAACGACGGTCGGTGAGAGGAGGCGAATGGCCGCGGCGTGCATCGCGACGGTAAGAGGCGGTGGCATTGGGAGAACGGCGGTGCTGTGGTGGCAAACGATGGTGGTGGCGAATGGCGGTCCGTGAGAGGAGAGGGGCGACGTGCGTTGCGAGGGTAAGAGGCGGTATTTTGGGGCACGGGGAAGAGAGGAGAGGCGCATGGGGAAGAGAGGGTTTGTTTTGGGGCACGAGAATAAGGATCGCCGTGGGTCTGTTTTGGGGCACGGAGAAGAGAGGTGCGCGGGCTTATTCTGAGGCAAGCGGGCAACAAAAAAATTAAAAAAAAATTATTAGATCAAAATACGGTATTTTAATTCTAAACAGCATATTACGATCTACCTAAATATCATATATAATTTATTTCATCAATGACATTTCATAACATCATCAAATAATTTATTTTTTCATAATATTTTAATTTTTAAACATTATGAAAGACTCAAATTCTTGTAGTGTAACAGACTTCATGTGAGACATGTAGATAGTCTTTTCTCTGTTCAGCAATAGAAAAAAAAAATATCTCTGAAAATATGTGGTTTGTTTCAACACAACCGCTCTGAAAGTAAAAAATTTCAATAAATCAGTTACCATATCTGCTTTGAAAAGAAGATTTCGGAGCAATCGTCTGGTTTTTTCTCTGAATAAAAACTTTTCTAATACCTATGATGAGATACTCAATTGGGTGCATAAGTATGTCCAGGCCGAAGAAGAGGAGGCTATCTTACGATAGACAAGAAAGGATAAAAATAAAAAAAAATGATCGAGAGAGAATAATAAAATACCGCAACTAAAAATTCAAATAGACTCCAAAAAAAAAATCAAAGGTCAAGAAGTCCACCTTGACACTTTGATTCTTATGCCTCTCTGTCTGCCTCTTGAGCTCAGATTCTGATGAAAATTGAAGGTAAAAGATATCTCCGAAGGCCTGGTCTTTTGAAAGCCCCTTTCGAGAAGAGAGATAAGTGAAAATATTATTGCTTATATCGAGACCATGGTCATGTCATCGAGGAATGCAGACAGTTACGAGATGAGATAGAAGCTTTGGTGCACTGGAGCTACCTCGGTAAATATGTCAAATTAGCCAAAACTGTAGAATACAGGCATCAATAGAAGGAACTTTTGACGACCACAATCGACTGACTGCTGGTGTTATCAATATAATATCCGATATCCTATCTGGCACTGATGACCAATCTCTCAAGAGGCAGAGAACTAAAGATATTATTTTATTTTCTGAAAATGATGTAAAGGAGATCCAAATCCCTCATAATAATGCTGTCGTCATCTCTATGATGATAGAAAAATATGATGTAAAAAGAGTTCTTGTTGATAATAGAATCTATGCTGATGTATTGTTCTACGATGCTTTCTCAAAAATGAACTTGGCCGGACAGCTTAGGTGGGTCGGTACTCCTCTCATCAAGTTCTTAGAAAATTTGATGGTGGCTGAGGAAAAAATTACTCTGTCGATTACAGTAGGACAAGAGCCAAGGCAATCAACGATGCAGCTCACTTTTTTGATGGTCAGAATCCCATCTGCTTATAATGCTATTCTTGACTGACATGGTCTCAATGCTCTTAAGACCATGTCTCCACTTACCACCTGCTGTGCGTTTAACGATCAAGAAAGAAATTGATGAAATAAGTGGCGACCAGACGGTAGCTCGACAGTATTTTATGATTTCTACTAAAATAAAATAATTGACGAAAATTATGCCAGTTAATATACCGAATGCATTGGATGACATTGAAAAAATTCGAGGTGAACCAACAAAAAAGATTGAAGCCATTCCTTTGGGAGATGATCTGAAAAAAATGGTCCAGATTGGTGTAAACCTCAAGCCTGATTTAAAGGATAAAATGATCAAATTTTTATGAGTAAATATTGATATCTTTACTTGATCGACCTCTAATATACCTAGCATCTCTGTTAATGTGATTATTCACAAACTAAATATAGATCCATATTTCAATCTGATCTAACAGAAGAAAAGAAGCTTCACCCCGAAAAGGCAAAAAGTGATCAATGAGGAAGTTGACAGGCTTTTAAAAATAAGATTCATCAGGAAAGCTCATTATCCGAAATGGATAGCTAATATTATTATGGTCAAAAAGATCAATGGCAAATGGAGGATATACATTGACTATAAAGATCTCAATAAAACTTGTCCGAAGGATAGTTTTTCTCTATCGAGGATTGATTAACTCGTAGATGCTATCTTTGATCACAAGCTTCTCAGCTTTATGGATACTTTTTCAGATTATAATCAGATCAAAATGGCTCTGAAACATGAAGAAAATACTATCTTTGTCACTGAAAGAGATTTGTATTGTTACAAAACGATGTCTTTTGATCTTAAAAATGTAGGTGCTACATTCCAATATCTCGTCAATAAAATTTTCAAGCAATAAATTGATCGAAATATGGAGGTTTATATCGATGACATGATAGTAAAGAGCACCGAAGAGGACTGACATATTACCAATTTAAAAGAAGCATTTGAAGAACTAAGAAGGCACCAGATGAAGCTCAATCCTAACAAATTTATCTTCATAGTTGGCTCAGATAAGTTTCTTGACTTTCTTATTAATCAAAGAGGAATAGAAGCTAATCCTAAAAAGATTCAAGCATTACTTAAAATGATGTGCTCGACTTTCATCAAAGAAATCCAGCAGCTCGCTAGACTAATGGTAGTCCCCAGTAGATTTATTTTCAGATCAGCTAAAAGATGCCTCCCATTCTTTAAAATATTAAGAAATATCAAAAATTTCAGCTGGACAGAAGAATGCCAGACTGCTTTTGAAGATTTTAAGAAATATGTTGGCTTTCTACCTCTTCTTTATAAGCCGATCGAAGGTGAAGAGCTATACATATATATTTTCATCTCACCCTATACAGTTAGTTAGGTTCTTATTCGAAAATAAATGGGCATTTAAAGACCTATTTACTACACCAGTAAATTATTGTGAGATGCAGAGATCCGATATAAAATGATCGAAAAGATAATATATGCTTTGATCATGGCAACATGGAGACTCAGACATTATTTTCAAGCTCATACCATTGCAGTATTGACAGACTAGCAGCTCAGATCGATATTGCAAAGAGTTGACACTTTGGATTGGATCGCCAAATGGGCTATTGAACTCAGTAAATTTAATATCCACTATCGACCTCGAACTACAGTTAAAGATCAGCTACTAGTTGATTTTGTTGCAGAGTTCACTGTTTCAGATGATGGGTCAATTCCAACAAATCCTGAAAGTGATGATTCATTCTGATCTTTACATATGGATGGAGTCTCGAATTTTCAAGAAAGTGGTGTCGGTTTAATTCTGGCTAGTCCTGAAGGGTTCATAACTAAACAGATCTTGAAGTTCAATTTTTACACTTCCAATAATGGTGCTGAATATCAAGTCCCAACGATGGATCTCAAAATGATAAAAAAGCTTAGAGTCAAAAAATAAAAAATTTTTACAGACTCTTAACTTGTTGTCGGCCAAGATCGGGGTCAATTTAAAGCCAAAGATTCTACGATGGCTCGTTATCTACAGAATATCAAAAAGCTATCCAAAAATTTTGAAGAGCTTGAAGTGCTCTAAATTTCTAGATCAAAAAATATCCGAACTGATGCTCCATCGCACCTCGCCACTTTAGATTTTTCTGAACTAAATCAAAAAGTATTGATTGAACAGTTGGATAGGCCTAGTATTGAGGTGCTCTCTATATTTCAGGTCGATCATGAGTCAAGTTGAATTGATCCTCTAGTAGATTATATATCTAAAAGAGTTTGGCCCAATGATCCAATCAAGGCCAAGAGTATTAAAAGACAAGTTCCATGATATATCCTTCAAGGAAACTACTTATATAAAAAGTCTTATTCTCTTCCTCTACTTCGATGCTTGGCACCATCTGAAGCTAACTACGTACTTCAAGAAGTACATGAAGGGATGTGAAAATTATCTGGGGGGTAGGTCACTTACCTATAAAGTAATCTGATAAGATTACTACTGGCTAACTATTCAAAAGGATGCAGTTGATCTTGTCAACAAGTGCAACCAATACCAGAGGTATGTTAACATCCAACATCAATATGCTACTGAGCTTATTTTTATTATCATTCCTTGACCCTTTGTAATTTGGGGGATGGATATACTGGGGCTTTCCCCATAGCGGCAGGCCAAAAAAAATTTCTGATGGTAGCCATTGATTATTTCATAAAATGGATAGAGACAAAATCTTTAGCTTACATCACAGAGAAAAAGATATAGAATTTTATCTGAAAATCTATAATATATCAGTTTGGTTTACCTCAGATCATCTTCACTGATAATGATCGGTAGTTTGACAACCTCAAGTTCAAAAAATTTTGCTCTAAGTTTTATATTGATCACCAACTCACTTCTGTTAGACATCTGCAGTCAAATGGTGAAGCCAAAGTAACCAATAAAATTATCCTTCATGGTTTGAAGACAAGGCTTACTGAAATAAAGGAGCTGTGGGCTGAAGAGCTACATAGTATACTATGGGCACACTGAACCACGTATCGGATTTTGATAGGAAAATTTTTTTTTTGGCTCACCTATGGAACTGAACCTGTGATTTTAGTTGAGATTGACTGATCATCTGTTGTCCAGCTATGCAACCCAAGAGAGGGGGTGAATTAGATTTTAAAAAATTTAAACTTAACTTACAAATATGAAGATTATTTAACAATGAGCAAGATAAGTATGGAGAGTGTAATTTATGCAAGGTGTAAAAGTTGGATGCAAGAATGCAAGAGGATAAAGAAATTTAAAAGGAGAGCAAGAAGCACAATACAAACAAGAAAATTTATAGTGGTTCGGTGCTAACCTTGCACCTACATCCACTCCCCAAGTTTCTACTTGAGAATTTAAATCCACTAGACTGTATTCAACCCGAATACAACGTCGGAACCTCCGACTCTAGCTATCACAAGCTAGAACACTTATTTTTCAGATACAAGCCAACCCAATACAATCCGATTCAAGGTTCGGATCAACCTTTCCACGTTTTGGATTCCTTCCAAAACAAAATAAACAACTCAAAAATAGAGTATAGGAGTTAATCACATAAAAGTATAGATGTAGCTCCTTTAATGAGTAAATAGTGCTTTAAATACACTTTACATAATTAGAAGGAAGCTCTTTCTGATTTTCTCAAGGTGGTTGGAGACTTGAATGAGCTCTTGAGGAATTGATGAACTTGAAATAAAAACTTCTTGAACTTTTTAAGTGTGCTCTTGCTTAGGGTTGAAATGAATGCTTGAAGAACCTTTTTCAAATCTCTTTCATGTTTTTGATTCCCTTCTTTAAGTATCCTTTATAATTTCAAATAATGGTGGAGAGTAATCTGGACTGAAATAGAGCCGTTAGAGCATATTAAATGAGCATTAAATACAATCGAAATAGGTTAAAAACTAGCCATTGCAGAAATTTTTCGTCACAGGGGTCGACTCATAGGGTCGACTCATGCTCATGGGTCGACTCATGGGGTCGATCTCTGTGGAAAAGAGCAAAAAATGACTGTTTTATAATTTTGGCCTGCAGAGCAGTAGAGGTCGACTCATAGGATCGACTCATGCCAAGGGGTCGACTCACAGAGTGTGCCAGCCAAAAATTTTGCATGCCGTTCAGTCCTTTTAGCCATGAGTCGACTCATGGGGTCGACTCAAAAATATAAACTTAATTTTCTTACAAAATATACTTTCAAAAATATTAAAATTACCTCCAATAGATTACACATCTTTTGTTCTTGCTCTTGAGGCTTCCGAATAAGGTCTGATAAAATTATGATTTTGCTCCTGAAATATAATAAATTTTTTTCTAAATCAAAATCATTAGTAATCTCCTCAAATGCTTTGTAATCATCAAAATCAATTCAAGGAGCAACAATCTCTCCCTTTTTGATGATGACAAAACACTTGAGCAAAAGCATATATAAAGTATTGAACATGAATTTCAAATTTATGAAGATGCATCACTTAAATATTATAGCCAAGTATTTGAACGAAATACATCATAAGCAGTTTGAAGATAAATTTGAAATTTGTTAAAAATTTAAAATTTGCTTATAAGTTTATTTGCTTGAAAAAAAATAGCTGATGATTTTGATTCTTTGACACATGTCTCCATTTCCTTAGCAATTTACTTATTGCTCATTCTTTATTGCTTATTGCTCAATCTTGATTTATTGCTTATTGCTCAATCTTGATTTTGATTCTCTACTCCTCCTTTTTGACAGCATCAACTAAGATTCTCTACTCTCCTTTTTAAGGACATATTTTCTCTATTCCTTCTTTTTGATGGGATCAATTTTACTTCTTTAGCCTCCTTCTTTGATTGCTTATTTCTCTATTGCTTATTGTTTTACTCCCCCTCAATATAGCAAACATAAAAGATATACCAATTTGCTCATTTAGAAGATATTGCAATTCATAGTATTTCATAACACAAATATAAGTTATTTTTCGTATCTAATAATTAAAAGCAATTCAATTTGATCACATTCATAGACATTCATTGAAGGTCAAAATATCTATATATATATATTCAAAAAGTGACTGAATACATAGATGTTTCAATACATATGAGTCAACTTAGAGTACAAAATTCATGGATAGAAACTATCCAAAAGTCAATCAGTCAACACATTACATAGCCCACAAGATAGATCCTAGACAAAAATAAAAGAAAGGACAGACTACACTGGATCTAATAGATGTCATGACTGGAAGGATCGGAGTCTGATGAATCAGAGATAGGGTGAGGAGATGTAGGATCATGTCCACGAGCTCGACCTCGACCACGTCTGCCTCGGCCACGGATAGAGGTGCCAGCACGAGTAGAGGGGTGAGAAGATCTTAAAGCCTGAGAAGTTATGGACCGAGCTACGAGTGAGAGTCTGATGGTGTCCAGAAGATTCAAAGCTCTCGAGACAGACTGCATCAGGGCACTGAACTGAGTAGAAGCATGTTCACTAGAGCCCCTGATCTCTCTCCTCAAGAAGTCAAAACTACTCTCTAAGACTCCTAAAAGTCTGGCCGCCTCTGCAGATAGGTCTGAGACCTCTATGATGCTCTCATGTGGCTGTGGATGGGCTAGAGCTAATACTTGTCCCTGCAAGTCAAGTACTCTGCCAGTCAGTCTCAATATACAACCCTCAAACTGCTCAATGCGTACCAACTGATTAATAATCATCTAGAAAATAGTGAAAATGTGAGGGATCAGTGTCTGATCAGATACATCCTGAGATGTTGATCCTTGTGCAAAGACTGAAGTACCAAACTGTCGAGATAGAATGGAGGCTACACGCTGGGATATCATCTCAATCTGATCATCTGTCAATCTGAGCTCCGAAGGATGTGCCCTGCTGTCTGGCTGTAGAACTGAAGTATGTCTCTTCGCAGACTCTGACGGGCCAGCCTCGTGATCAGAAATAAAATGAATATTTGGTGATGCTGCTCTGTGATCACGAAGGGGTGAGGATGGTCCTTCCTCCTCTGCTCTATCCTCAGCTCTCTCTTCCACACCTTTTATCCAACCACTATCAGTTTTAGAAAAACCCATGTGGTGCAATGTGTGACGGTTGATAGTGTCGGAGTGGGATAGTCTAGCTACAGCCTCCCCCTCAAAACTAACTCCGAACCTCCTAAAAACTAAAGTGAGAGCCATACCAAAAGGCAAGTGTGCCTTGGACCTGTTCAAGGTCTCTTTCATGGCCTCAAACATCAATGCAAGGAGGTTCAGGAGGGTTTGTGTGATCACATGGTACATAATACAGATGTCCCTACCAGAAAGAAGATCGTGTCTACCACTTCTAGAGAAAAATAATTTGGTTACCATGTGGTGTAGCAGTCTCATCTCAATAGAAAGAATTTTTGTCTCTAATTTGTTCAGACTTCCAGTGAAGGTTCTCCCCAGGATAACATTTATTCCTTCCTCTTTAACTGAGAGCTCTATGTTGGTATACCCCTCACATGGTAAATGAAGTATCTGCCCCAAAAGCACAGGATCTAGGCTAATGTCTACATCTTTCACTGTGGATTTCACTGTTTCATTGCTGTACTCCAAATTTAGGTAAAATTCTCTGACAAGATCGACATATGTATTTTCTTTTAAGGAGCAGTAAAATTTCCATCCTTGGTCCTTAATCTTTGATCTAATGGTGAACCCTTCTTTTTCAATAAATTTGAAATCAATATTTTTCTCGAGTTCTACTTTCCTATCAGAGAGGGGTACCTTACTAGGGCTGATTGATGATCGAGTTGAAGCTGAAGCTGAACCAGGAGCAGGGTTTGAAGCAGAAGTGGTCTCGATTGCTAGTTTCTTTCGGCGCATACTTTTTTTCAATCCGCGAATAGATTTTCTCCTCTATGGAAATTTCATCTTGGGAGCCATTTGCATAGGCAGGACTAGCACGGAACTTAGGAGAGCAAATGTGAGGGAGAGATGAAGGATTTTTAGTGGAAAGATAAGGATTTTGGAGAAGTGATGTGCTGATTTGGAGAAGACGGGTAGAGTCTAGGGTAAGCTCGAATCGCTCCAAATGAAAAAGGAGAAGGGGAGGAACTTGGTTCCTAAGTGGACGATTTGGAGTGTGAGAGTCGGTGGGAGAGGAATTTTGAGGAAAATCTTGGGTTTGAGGAAGAAGAGAGGGAAACCTTTGGTTCGGCAGAAGGAAAAAGGCGGAGAGTTGGGTCGGCTCAAGGAGAATTTTCAATAAAAAAAGAGCGTCCGAAAGATTTTGTCATAATTATAAGTTTACCCTAGGGTCGACCCTAGGGGTCGACTCATGGTACAGAGAAATTCAGAAAAATAATGAAATAATTTCGAAAAAATTTGAAACTTTAGGAGAAAGATGTTTATAAAAAAAAAATTGATCATGTGAATGATAATTTTGAGCTTTTGAGCTCTTAAGAAAAGATGAGAATTGAGCTAAATGAATTTTTGACATTGAGACCTTGAAATCAGAGAGATACTCAAGCTGATGAATCAAGGATTCCTAGTTCTCTCCTAATTTCACAAAATCTATCTTCACTTAAGGCTTTGATAAAGATGTCAGCTAATTATTTTTCAGTACAAACATAGTCAAGAATTATATCTTTATTTTGGACATGTTCTCTTATGAAATGATGCCTGATTTCAATATATTTTGACCTTGAATACTGAATTAAATTTTTAGTGAGATTTATAGCACTAGTGTTATCACATCTTATGAGAGTTTCATTGAGTTTGATACCAAAGTCTTCGAGTTGTTGCTTAATCCATAAGATTTGAGCATAACAACTTCCGGCTGCAATGTATTCGGTCTCGGCTGTAGATAGTGCTACCAAATTTTGTTTCTTGCTAAACCAAGAGATTAGGTTAACTCCAAGAAATTGGCAAGTTCTACTAGTACTTTTTCTATCTAATCTACATCTAGCAAAATCGGCATCTGAATATCCTATTAAGTCAATTAATGAGTCCTTAGAATACCATAATCCTAGAGTTTGAGTATCATTTAAATATCTAAGGATTCTTTTAACTGCATTCAAGTGTGATTCTTTTGGATTTGATTGAAAGCAAGCACATAGACAAACACTAAATATAATATTAGGTCTACTAGCAGTTAAATATAATAGAGAATCAATCATGCCTCTATAAAATTTTAAGTCTACACTTTTACTTTCTTCGTCCTTGTCAAGCTTACATGATGGGCTCATGGGTGTGCCAATTACTTTGGAGTTCTCCATTCTAAATCTTTTGAGTAATTCTTTTGTGTACTTGCTTTGGATGATGGAGATTCTTTTCTTTGTTTGTTTGATTTGGAGTCCGAGGAAGAATGTAAGTTCTCCCATCATGCTCATCTCGAACTCCTCCTGCATGAGCTTTGCAAAATCTTGATAAAGAATTTCATTAGTAGATCCAAAAATAATGTCATCAACATATATTTGTATAACTAATATATCATCTTGATTTTTTTTAATGAAAAGGGTTGTGTCTATATTTTCTCTTGAAAAATCATTATTAAGTAGAAATTTGCTTAGCCTTTCATACCAAGTCCTGGGTGCTTGTTTTAAACCATATAGAGCTTTATTTAACTTAAAAATATGATTAGGAAAAGCATGATTTTCAAAACCTGAGGGTTGTTCTACATAAACTTCTTCAGCAATATATCCATTTAGAAAAGTATTTTTGACATCTATGTGAAATTACTTAAAATTCATAAAGCAAGCATATGCAAGTAGAAGTCTAATTGCTTCTAATCTAGCAACAGGTGTAAAGGTCTCATCAAAATCAATTCCTTCTTCTTAATTATAATCTTTTACAATCAATCTTGCTTTATTTCTTATTACATTTTCATGTTCATCCAATTTATTCCTATATACCCATTTTGTGCCAATTATTGAATAATTTTTAGGTCTTGATACTAAAGTCCATACATTATTTCTTTCAAATTGATTAAGTTCTTCTTGCATTACATTAATCCAATTATAATCTTTTTTAGCTTCGTCTATGGTTTTAGGTTCAAGATGAGAGACAAAAGTAAAATGATTGAATGCATCTCTAAGTGAGGAACGAGTTCTTACACCATGTGTAGGATCACCAATGATTAGTTTCTTGGAGTGATTGTGTTCATACCTCCATTTTTTGGGTAGATCATTTGTACCTTGAGATTGTTCTTGTTGTTCTTCACCTTCCTCATCTTGTTTGTCTTCATGTTCTTCATCATCTTGAATGGTTGAATCTTTTAGAGTGATCTTCTTCATCCCTTCTATAAGAGGATCTGCATCATCAATACCTTCATTCTTCCTTGAAGGAGGATCGTTAGTTTCATCAAAGACAACATATATTGACTCCTCTACTACTAAGGTTCTTTTGTTGAAAACTCTAAAGGCTTTACTAGAAGAGGAGTAACCAAGAAAAATCGTTTCATCAGATTTTGCATCAAATTTTTCTAGTCTTTTTTTACCATTATTTAACACAAAATATCAGCAACCAAAAATATGAAAATATGCAATGTTTGGTTTTCTTCCTTTCCAAAGCTCATAGGGAGTTTTCTTTAAAATTTATCTAATTAAAGCACGGTTTAATATGTAACATACCGTGTTAATTGCTTCCGTCCAAAAGTATCTTAAAATGTTGCTTTCACATAGCATGGTACGGGCTATTTCTTCAAGAGTTCTATTTTTTCTTTCTACTATCCCATTTTGTTGGGGTGTCCTAGGTGCCAAAAAGTTATGGCCAATTCTTTTTTCATCACAAAATTTTTAAAAATTTTGATTTTTAAATTCGGTTCCATGATCACTTCGAATATTTTGAATTAAAAAATCTTTCTCATTTGTGACTTTTCGATAAAATTTAGAGAAAATATGAAAAATTTCATCCTTATATGCCAAAAAAAAGACCCATGTAAAACGAGAGAAATCATCAATAATTACAAAATCATATCATTTTTTACCTAGATTAGTAGTTCTAGTATGTCCAAATAAATCCATGTGCAATAGTTCTAATGGTCTAGAAGTTGAAACAACATTTTTAGATTTGAACGAGACTCGTGTTTGTTTATCCATTTGGCATGCATCACAAATACATAAAATTTCAGATCTAAAACTAAATTTATACATATCAAATATATATATAATTATATTTAAAATAATGATTAAAATATTTTAAAAAATATCTTTTCAAAAATTGATTCACATCAAACTAGGACAATCTTTACAATATAGGGAATAAACCCAATATCAGGACAACCTTATATCAGTTTGATGTAAATTTTTTTAATCATTCTAATTTTAGAACTAAACTTAAATTAAACATATCATATATACTAATTTTTAGATCTAAAAGATTTGATTTAATTATGAAGATTCAAAAATGACTTTGTATCCTTTATCATAAAATTGACTGATACTTAATAAATTATATTTTAAACCATCTACTAATAAAATATTTTCAATATACTTGAAGGGGGTGATACCAATATTACCTATACCAATGATCTTTCCTTTGCCATTGTCTCCAAAGGTGACCATTCCTCTATTTTTAGCAACAAGTGTGATGAATTGGGATTCATCACCAGTCATATGTCTTGAGCACCCGCTATCAAGATACCATCTCCGATTTGCTTCTTGGGATGCAAGACACACCTATACACAAGAATCAAGTTTTGACTTTTGGTACCTAAGTTTTTTTGGATCTTTTTTGGTTAGTTATAATGGTTCCTTTTGAAACCCATATTTTCTTTACATTAGAATTTATGGATTTGTTAGAGAAACAAGTATATGACTTGTGTCCTACTCTATCACATTTGAAGTAAGTAATATTTGAAAACTTGTTGCTTGAAGAGTTTACATAGATATTTTTTAGAAACTTTTGTTTCTTTAAGAGGTTGTAGCCAAGATCAGCTTTATCATAAATGGCCTTTTGATTTTCAAGTATCATATTAAGTTTATTTGAACTTAAGATGAATTTTTCAACCATTAGTTTTAGCTTAGCAATCTCATCTTTTAAGTTTAGATTTTTTTGAGACATGATTGATTTTTCATTAGAAATACTCTCATTTTATTTTAGTAAGTATTGATTCTTTGATCTTAACTCTTTATTCTTTACCCCTAGCTTCTTTAATTCATCAATTAAATCATAAAAAGCTTCATGAAGTTTTTCAAAGGTAAAGTCAATAGGAGTTTTAGAATTTACCTCATTTTCATGTGCCATAAGGCACAAGTTGGCTTGTTCATTTGAGTCTTGTTCTTCGGAGCTTGACTCATCACTTCCACTCCATATAGCCATCATGGCCTTCTTCTTGTACTTCTTAGGACCCTTCTTCAGTTGTGGACATTCAGACTTAAAGTGTCTCAATTTCTTGCATTCATAGCAAATAAGGGGTTGCTCCTTATCTTTCTCTTTACTGTGTTCTCCTTTTGTGGGTGGCCTCTTCCTCATCCCTTGTCTCTTTTTCCTCAAAAACTTCTTAAACCTTCTAGTAATGAGAGTCATTTCTTCATCCTGCTCTTCATTTTCCGTATCATCAGTTTCTTCATCAAATTGAGCCGTGGATTTGAGGGCGATTGTCTTCTTCTTTTTGACTTCTTCTTCTTAATATTGTTTCATACTCAGCTCATGTGTCATCAGTGATCTTAGAAGCTCTTCCAAGGATAGGATGTTCAGATCTTTGGCTTCTTGGATAGCGGTCACTTTGGCTTCCCAAGTTCTTGGTAAGGACCTAAGAATCTTTCTCACGAGATTACTGTTAGAATAAGACTTATCAAGATTTTTTAGACCATTTATAATATTAGTAAAATGAGTAAATATTTCAGTTATAGATTCATCATGCTCCATTTTAAAAAGTTCATATTTATGCACGAGCATGTTAATTTTGGATTCCTTCACTTGATTAGTTCCTTTATGAGTTACTTCTAGTCTATCCCATATTTTCTTAGCAGACATGCATGTTGAAATACGATTGAATTCATTAGCATCTAGAGCACAATACAAAATATTCATGGCTTTAGCATTTAGTTGAGCCATTTTCTTATCAACCTCATCCCATTCTTTTTCGGGTTTGGTTGATTCCACACCATTAATTAATTTAGTGGGTGTGTGTGGTCCATTTACTATGATACTCCACATATCATAGTCAAGTACTTAAATAAAAATTTTCATCCGAGCTTTCCAATAGGTATAGTTTGATCCATTGAAAAATGGAGGTCGATTAGTGGACTGCCCCTCGGCTAGTGAACCACCAACTTGAGTTGTCATAGATCTTTAGCTCTTTGATGGTTAAATCAAAATAGGACTAGAGCATCGAGCTCTGATACCACTTGTTGCCCAGCTATGCAACCCAAGAGGGGGGGTGAATTGGGTTTTAAAAAATTTAAACTTAACTTACAAATATGAAGATTATTTAATAATGAGCAAGATAAGTATGAAGAGTATAATTTATGCAAGGTGTAAAAGTTGGATGCAAGAATGCAAGAGGATAAAGAAATTTAAAAGGAGAGCAAGTAAGCACAACACAAATAAGAAGATTTATAGTGGTTCGGTGCCAACCTTGCACCTACATCCACTCTCCAAGCTCCAACTTGGGAATTTAAATCCACTAGACTATATTCAATCCGAATACAATGTCGGAACCTCCGACTCTAGCTATCCCAAGCTAGAATACTTGTTGTTCGGATACAAGCCAACTCAATACAATCCGATTCAAGGTTCGGATCAACCTTTTCATATTTTAGATTCCTTTCAAAACAAAATAAACAACTCAAAAATAGAGCATAGGAGTTAATCACATAAAAGTACAGATGTAGCTCCTTTAATGAGCAAATAATGCTTTAAATACACTTTACACAATTAGAAGGAAGCTCTTTCTGATTTTCTCAAGATGGTTGGAGACTTGAATGAGCTCTTGAGGAGTTGGTGAACTTGAAATAAAAGCTTCTTGAACTTTTTAAGTGGGCTCTTGCTTAGGGTTGAAATAAATGCTTGAAGAATCTTTTTCAAATCTCTTTCATGTCTTTGATTCCTTCTTTTAAGTGCCTTTTATAACTTCAAATAATGATGGAGAGTAATCTAGGCTGAAATAGAGCCGTTAGAGTATATTAAATGAGCATTAAATGCAATCGAAACGGATTAAAAACTAGCCATTGCAAAAAAATTTCGTCACAGGGGTTGACTCATAGGGTCGACTCATGCTCATGGGTCGACTCATGGGGTTGACCTCTGTGGAAAAGAGCAAAAAATGATTGTTCTATAATTTTAGCCTGCAGAGCAGCAGAGGTCGACTCATAGGGTTGACTCATGCCAAGGGGTCGACTCACAGAGTGTGCCAGTCAAAAATTTTGCGTGCCGTTCAGTCCTTTTAGCCATGAGTCGACTCATGGGGTCGACTCAAAAATATAAATCTGATTTTCTTACAAAATACACTTTCAAAAATATTAAAATTACCTCCAATAGATTATACATCTTTTGTTCTTGCTCTTGAAGCTTCCGAATCAGGTTTGATAAAATTACGATTTTGCCTTTGAAATATAATAATTTTTTTTTCAAATCAAAATCATTAGTAATTCTCTCAAATACTTTGTAATCATCAAAATCAATTCAAGGAGCAACATCATCTGATACAGTCAGAAATTTTTATGAGACAACCAATCCTGACCGATTGAGAACCGATCTGGATCTTCTTGATGAAGTTAAAGAACAAGCCCGTATCAGAATGGCGGCATACAAGCAGAGGATTGCTAAGTGTTATAATATTCGGATAAGATCGAAATCATTTCAGAAGAACGACATCATCCTGAGACTAGCGAAAGTTTCAAACCCTATCGAACAAGATAAACTAGCTCCCAATTGAAATGACCTATCGAATCACTGATGTAGTTCGCTCAGGAACTTATAGAATTGAGAATTTAGACGTATCTGTTATTCTCTGTACTTGAAATTCTAAAAATCTTAAAAATATTATCAATGAAAATGCTCTAACAAGCTCTTTCTTGTATATCATGTTTTTCTATTTATCGAGATTCGGTCCTCAAACTGATAAAACTCCGAAGGGCACAAATATCAATCCAAATTTCAATCCAGTAAAATCTTAAAGAGCACAAATATTAATCTGAATTTCAGTTTGATAAAGCCCCAAAGGGCACGAGTACTGATTCATATTTCAGTCCGATAAAGCCCCGAAGGGCACAGATATCAATCCAGATTTCAGTCCAATAGAGCTCCAAAGGACACGAGTACTAATTCAGATTTCAGTCTGGTGTCACCCCGAAAGATGATATTATTACGGATTTCAGTCCAGTATAACCCTGAAGGGCTTGATTCCCCCATCAATCGATGAGTTTTATGGCGTCGGCCACGAGACCGAAATGATGCTACATCAGTCTCGAACCGGTATGATACTATATTGATCTCTGGAGTGAGATTGTCTTTGGATTCTCTTTTGAATTCTCTGAAAAATAATGATCTCTAGATCGAATCTTAAACTTGATCTGTTCAAAGGTCATACAAACGAAAGATACATCTAAATCTTGATTTTTAATTAATTAATGATGGATAAAGTTAAAGTTATCAATTTTTGATTCTGTTGAATTATAAAGATATATATGATTATTTTATTCTAACAAGCTATAAAATTTGTTAGAATATGCACATCAAATCATGATGTCTGAGAAAATATTTTTTGTATTGATGTAAAAAGAAAATACAAAAAGAAAAATCTATATTGGATTAATATGTTCCAAAAAAAGACCTATATTAGGTCAATACATCCCAGAAGAAAAAAAAAATCTCTACCGAATAATTATCGGTGCATTGAAACTCTTCTTGGTTGATTCCACTTTAGTCTCCCCCGGTTCCCCAGCAACATCGTGGTAATGGGCCCTACGGCTGTGGTGGACTTTGGTTTCTTGACGGCCTTGGGAACCTCAGTCTCTACTGGAGGTACAGCAGATATAGGTTCCATAGTGATGGCCTCAGTTATACTCACTTTGGTAAGAGCCCGACCTGACTCCTTAGTTGGATCCTTCGCCGCTTCAGTGGGCGACTCGAGATCTCCCTTTATGCCCATCTCAACAGCCACCTTTGGAGTGATCTTGGAGATATCTATCTTAGGATATATTTTTTTAATTAAGTTGCGGCACTGACTGAATGTATAATTATATGCACCCTCAGAACTCTCAGATACTTCCTCCTTGAATTCCTCGGAGGCCTTGTATAACTCCATTGCCTTGGCCATCTTATCATGCTCCTATTTAATTTGCCTCTTCAAAATCTTGATGGCCTTCTCATAAGCCTCATTGGCCTTCTCCGTCTCTTTAAGCCTCGACTCCAATTTTTTATTCTTCTCGATCAGAGTGTGCAGATCAAAAATCTTCTTTTCTTGATCATTGACTTTTTGTTGAAGGTCCAAGAGATTCTGATTCTTCTCCTTCAATGCTTTCAATTTTTCTTCGAGTTGATTCTTGAGTTCCGCAATGAGTTCGGACTCCTTTTTCTTCTTCTCTTGGAGAATGATTAGATTGGCATCTATGGCATCTTTATTTTTCAACAAATAAGCTATGTTTTCATACATGATCTTGAAATCAATGGCGACTTGCAAGAAAAAAGTTCAGATCAGTCACCTACTGAGAAAACAAAAAAAAGAGAGGAAAAACTTACATGGATGAGCTGCTCAAAGTCATGATTAGCAATCTCCTCTGATTTATTTTTTCCGACATGCCTCCAGATCAACGGTCTGCATCATTGATTCAAGGAGATCGCGACCCAATCGAGGCTGCTCCAAAAGTGACATTCTCGTCATGCTGTCTCCCTCAATCAAGCTTGATGGGGCCGTGGAAGCTACGATCGGCTTTCATCCTGTCTCCTTGAAAGGAGGCGCAGGTCAGGCATTGTTATTTTTTGTCCTTACCAAAATGGATTGACGAGGTGGGGGTTCGAGTGATAAGGCCCGAAGAGAATTTTGTGATCCTTGGGAGGCCTCACTTCTCCCCGTGTTGGTCAGAGAAGGGGTCGCAGAAGAAGATTGGGATGGTGCCTGGGCAAGAGGAGGTTCCACACCTTGACTTTCTTTGGTGCGGGGGCGGTAGCAGATGGCTTCTACTGGTCTTTCCTCTTTCTATCCTCCATTCTTTCCAGATTGAATCTCATTTTTGCATTAGACATATGTTTCAGAATAATAAAAATAAAAAAGAGAGGATAAAGTTGAAAAGTAAAATACTTCGGTCTTACTCCGAGGAGAGTAAAGACTGATACCAGCATCATACAATGCCTAGTCATTAAATAGAAAAGATAGCTTGGGTGTTTTGGTGGTAATCAAGGTTGAATGAGCGACCTTATCCCTGGGAAGAATCCCATCTTTGAAATTATGCCTGGTATCCGGATGTCCCCAGGAAGTCCTAAAATCCCATGGAAAAGGAGCTCGGACGAAGAAAAAATGGTTTTTTCAGTTGTGAATTGAAGAAGGAAGACTAAATTCAAACTTACAATTTTTTTAAGATGAAAAGTACCACCAATCCTTCTCACTCGTATGCTTTTTCAAAAGGATCAGAGACCTAAATAGGGAGATTCTAAGATCTATGTGAAAAAAATTATACATGATTATGAACACTACGATCATTCTAATTGCGTTCGGAGTTATTTGGATAGGGTGGACCCTATAAAAATCAAAAATATTATTGAAAAAGTTGTGCAGTGAAAACCATAGTCCGGATCGAAAGGACTCATCATATAAGGCTATACAACCCTCGGGAGGTTCAGAAATCTGACCTTCCGGATCTGGCACTATCATCTCATATTCGTCAGATACATCATATTTTTCTCTAAGAGTTATGAGGTTCTCCTCAGTTGAAACGGATCCTTCTATTTTCAGACTAAGATAGTCCGTGAGACCATGCATAGGAGATTCTACTCTATGATTCGGACTTTTCTCACCTATGGGACCAATTTCGGGATCCTCTCAGAGTGGATTTTCTATCTTAATAGCCAATAAAGGCTGGATCGACCTAATTTATAAATTATCTACGGTCTCTTTCCCTTCTCTACCTCTCTTGGACATATTTCTCGGAGGAAAATGTAAAGAAGAAATGAAAAGAACCGAAAAAAAAAGAAAGGTTATCCTACGACTGAAAGAAAACAGATGAAAGAGGGCCGGTATCTAAAAGGGACAAGTAAAATCCTCTAAGGGGATGAAGAATAAACTCCTTTCCTCCTTCTCCGGTGAAGTTTCACACTATTTTCAATGGTCGTTCAATGTAGAGAAGCCTCAGAAAATAATCCGGCAGCACCTCCATACGGTAACAGCAGAAATGAATAGTGATCAAAAGGCAAAAGCCTTTTATAGACGAATCGATGGTCTAGATTGACTGACCTTATTGTTGATTTGTGACACCTGACGCTAATCCAACAACTCGATCAGATGATGGTTAGGTATATTCCCCTCTAGATTTAGCCACGACAGACCGATCCATTCCCAAGTTGATAAGCTAATCAGGTATCGATAAATGGCACACTCTTATTTGACATTTTCAAACCACCTATCCAAGCAATGATGGCAAGAGATTCAGTGGATCATTCCCTGAAAGGTCAAGTCTCTTCATTTTCAATCAAATATTAATTTTGATACTCTCGAAATACGGTGCTTTTATTTCAAGCGGTGACAATACCAGTCCGAAAAGTCTTGAGATAAAATATGGAGATAAGATCTCCTGATCGATAAAAATCTGACCAAAAATTCAAGTATAGAGATAAAATCTCCTGATCGATGAAAGTTGAGTCAAAAAGCAAGTACGGAGATAAGATCTTCTGATCGATAAAAATCAGACAAAAAATTCAAGTATTAAGATAAGATCTCTAGACCGATGAAACTGAGCCAAAAAGCGAATATGGAGATAAGATTTTCTGATCGGTAAAAATTAGACCAAAAATTCAAGTATGGAGATAAGATCTTCTGGCTTGTGAAGCTGAGCCAAAAAGCAAGTATGGAGATAAGATCTCCTGGTCGGTAAAAATCGGATCAAAAATTCAAGCATGGAGATAAGATCTCTTGATCGATGAAAATTGAGCCAAAAAGCAAGTATGGAGATAAGATATCCTGATCGATAAAAATCGGATAAAAAATTCAAGCATTGAGATAAGATCTCTTGACCGATGAAAGCTGAGCCAAAAAATAAATACAGAGATAAGATCTTCTGATGAATAAAAATTGGATAAAAAATTTAAGTATTGAGATAAGATCTTCTGACCGTTAAAAGCTGAGCCAGAAAGCAAGTATAGAGATAGGATCTCCTGATTGATAAAAATCGGATAAAAAATTTAAGTATTGAGATAAGATCTCTTGATCGGTAAAAGTTGAGCCAAAACGATAAGTATGAAGATAAGATCTCTTGATCGATTTTAAATCAAGACAAAGAACGAATATGGAGATAAAATCTCTTGACCAGTGAAAATTGAGCCAAAAGGCAAATATGGAGATGAGATCGCCTGATTGGTTTAAAATTAAGATAAAAAGAATAATTTAAAAATAAGATATCCTGATCAGTAAAATTCAGTCTCGATGGCGAACATCTTTTAAACTAGTAAAAATCTAACCTTATGAAGATACTTTTACTTTCTAGTTCGATCGAAAAATTATTACCTTGGACAAAGAAAGTGGGGGGCAAAGTGTTGGTGCACTAAACTAGCCTCGAGATACGTGGTATCATCATAGGAGATCGAGATATCAATCTCAAAGTACTAGATTTCAGTAGATCAAAGATTCAGCTCGATATTTTATCGATCTGAATAAAAGACATCCTGATATTTTTTTCGAGATGACGTTCCAGCTGACAAAGAAATATTCAGATTGGGTATTTACCGACCTAGATCCCGATACCTTCTATATTCGAGATGACTATTATGATGTCTCTATTTTATCTCGATCGTCTATTGAAGTGAACTATTATAATGACGGACTTAATAGTTTTGCGAATGTCTGTGGTGGTTTCTACAATCAAATCATAGCTGACCACGATTTTACATACAGTTGGTAGGTATAGCAGATATAATCCCACATCTAGCTCATATACACAGCTGTACGTCAGCTCTTTTATAGGTGGCTCTCTAACCGTCTAACAAACTCTTTTAACGGCCTAACAAACTCTGAAACGGCCTACTCAATCCCCTCTATAAATAGAGGGTTAGAAATCCTCCATCGGTAAGTTTTGTTCTCTGAAATTGGGGGAGACTCTATCAGTAGAAAACTAGACCAGAATTTTGGCCCCTACTCAGTTCTCGATCTCTCTTGCTCTCTTATTCTTTTCTATCCTTGTTTTCAAGGTTCGAACTGATTTAAGCATCGGAAGATCAAGAACCGGAGGGCTCTTATTCAGTTTCTTGACTGATTTTGCAAATTGAAAGAATTTTCACCAGATTACAAGGATCATTTTAGTCCAGCTTCATTCGATTCGATCAGTCCTACTCCAGATTTTGAGCCTTGCAGCAACAATTTCTATACGAAAAAAAATGACCTTAGCTTTCATACGATCTGATTAGTTTTAATAATCGAGATTTATCATATTTTTGATTGAAAAAAAATAAGATTTGATGATTAGGAATGGCAATTTTAGCCGACTCATCAGATATACGATCTAATCTGATCTGAATGAAGTTGGTTTTATCCGATCGATTAGAATTCAGGATGGATATGCATTATAGAAAAAAATATTCAAAGCAGATTTAGATTAAGGACAGATAATAGTATACTCTATTTTGAACCCATTCCAATATAATCTATTTTGTCTTTCTTTCATAATTATAATTATTTTATAATGTCTATGTATAGTCAATCCGATCTGATTTCTCTTATCTATCCGATCCGAACCGATCTACACTGCTACTTATTTTGACCCAAGACAGATATAAAATGAATATAGATATAAAATTTTTAATTATATAATAAAAATAGATATCAATCGATCCAATCTATAGCCGATCTCTTACCTTCCCTACCAGTGATCATGTAATCCAACCCTTTGGCTGAACAAGTATTAGGTTGAGGTGGCAGCGTCGCCTTATCCTCGGCCGCTCCAAAACCTGGTGAGCTTTAGATTGACACGTCAATAGCAGTTTTAGCACTCATGGTTGTGGTCAGGCCTGCTGATCGGCAAGTGGCTCGTAAAGTCCCAGCTCCAGGACGTGGTGAGGTGGTAGAAGACTTCCGTCTCCACTCACATGCCTGGATATGTTTTGTACACGTAAGCTTTTATTATTATTCAAACAAGGATGAGGATGAACTTGGCTTCAGCTATTCTGCTGCTGCAATTTAATATTGAAAAATTTCTCACATGGGAGGACCACATAATTTAAGCTTAACCTTGCCATATTCAAATCAAAGAATTTTAATCCAGCCAAAACCATCGATATACAATGCATAGAAGCTATATTCGTAAATGTGTAATGATCATGTAAACCTCTACAACGGCGATTCTCATACATTTCTGCCAATAAAGAATCATAATAAATTGCGTGGTCAAAATTATTATAATTTTAAAATATATATATTAAAAATATTTTATTAACAATAATTATATAGAAGATAGATAAACTTACAATGCAGTTATAGATCGAACACACTAGCTATTTGCAGCAACTAATAAGATATAAATATGTTTCAATCTAATGGTCACTGTGCTCATTCTTTTTTTTTTTTTTTTTTTGGCCATTCAACTAGAGTTGCCATTTGGTACTCTAGCTCTTTCCTAATTTTCATGCTATTAGAATGATGACAAAGGCTCAAGGAAATGAGGTACTAAGAGAAAAGTTTACAAAAAAGAAACATTCATTCAATCTTTTTCTTTTTAAATTTTTCTTACAGGAAACATCGATATTCTACATTTTAAACATTATTTAGACTAAGAAGTTCAATTTCTTGACCGTCACAACAGTTTACAACGGAGTTATTCTATCGGCGTTAGGTAATCTACGGTCCATAATTGAAGTCCCGGCATATCGAGCCAGCGGCCCCATAAATATTAATGAACGTTTCAAGCTTTCACCCTTTCTCTGTGCTCCCGAGGTGAGCTTCTTTGATTAAACGTCGCCGCGGAAAATGATAATTCACGCCCAAAACATCGCCGATTTTAAGCCCTTCCTCTCGCGCCCCTCCTCCCTTCCCCACGGCGGACCAAGAATCCAACTCTCCGACCATCCTTCGTCGGCGAGCCGCCCCACAAAGCCCCTCTGCGCTGGGCTCCCGAGAGATCCCGCCGCCGTAGATGCCGAGAGCCAGGCCGAGCCCCGCCAGATCCTCACCGGGAAGCGACGGGAGTTCCTTCTCCTCCCATCATTGGCTGCTGCGACGGGTCTCCTTCTTTCGATCCCCGCCGCCAGAGCGGAGCAGAGAGCCTCTGATTCCCCCGCCGCCGTCGCCGCCGCCGGAGCGGAGTCCGGGACCGCCACCGGAGGTGTGGAAAAGGAGAAGAAGGAGGAGGGGGAGGTGGCGATATCGTCCAGGGTTTATGACGCCACGGTGATCGGGGAGCCTCAGGCGGTGGGGAAGGACAAGAGCAGGGTGTGGGAGAAGTTGATGAGCGCTCGGGTTGTCTATTTAGGGGAGGCCGAGCAGGTTCCCGATCGAGACGATAGGGTTTTGGAGCTGGAGATTGTTAAAAATCTTAGAAGCCGATGCATTGAACGGCAGCGAACAATCTCTGTGGCTTTGGAAGCCTTCCCTTGCACTCTCCAAGAACAACTCAATCAGTTCATGGATGGAAGGTTTGCTTCACTGCATCGACCTTTTTTTTTTTCAATACTAACTCTTAAATGAATGCTTTTGAGAAATTATGATCATGATTCTTACTTTTGTGTTTGGATTCTGGTAATTTAATAGTGGATCTAATTAAGTATGTGGAATATCTTTGACGATATCATTGTTTAGATGTTTCATTGGAGACATAATTGATCAATGATATTGTATGAAGAAGTGTGCTGCTGAAGCCCTTTTTAGCTCTAAAATGGCTGGTTTGCTCACCTTTTTGTCAATGCGTCCTGTCCTTAGATTGTGATCAGATCTCAAAATAATCTTATCATAGAAAACAATTGTATTTAGTATCAATATCTTTAACAACTCAAGCTGATGAATTCTGTCAAGTAAAGGTACTTGGGAAATGCCTTGAGCAAATGCTTACTATGCTACAAGGTAATCATGGGATTTTGTTGGTGCCGTTGAAGAGTGCCTCTTTTGTCAAGGGGACGAGGATTTATTCTTTTAGTATGTCTTTACTAGGGGTGCAATCGAGCCGAGCCGAGCCGAGTCAAGTAGCTAAAAGCTTGAGCTTGACTTGACTCACGATTCTCGGACTCGAAACTCAGCTCGAGATCAACCGAGCCTTAATATCCTAAACTCGAGCTCGGTTTGATGAAAAATACGCAAAATTTGAGATCGACTCGATTCGAATATGAACCGAGGCATACTTGAGCTCGAATTTGAGCTCGAAATCGAGCCTTAGTCTACTAACCATATATATATTATAAATAAAAATAATATTATTAAAAATATATATAAATTTGAGTAGGTTTGCGAGCTTTCGGACCGAGTATCTTGCTACTCGAGCTTGACTCGAAAAACTATTCGAGCTAGTCGAGCTCAACTTGAGCTCAATAATAACTGAGTCGAGTTGAGCTTGGACTTGAGTCGAGCTCGAGTAGCTCGTGAGCGACTCGACTCGTTTGCACCACTAGTCCTTACATCACACATCATTTCAAAATCTTGTTGATAAGCTTGTAGGGCTTCTCTACTCTCATTGTTTGTGATTCTTTTCTGCTTTTTCGTCCCTCTTTTCCCCTGCTCTTTTTTCCTCCCTTAACTTCATGTTTAAAGTCACTAATCAAAGAAACACTTGATGCTTATTCGACACTCTAAATAGTTTTTTGGCAAGCTTTCAACCTTGTGGTAGCTTCATGCTTTATTTATGTTCTTAATCCATATTCTGTCTGTTAACAACTTTTCTCTGTTATTTTAAGAAACAAACTTAAATGGCTGATGATTAAGTGTTAAAGGACATGACAGCTCTTGGTCTTATAATATCTGATCTTTATGATCTTATAAACTCTCCAAGATATCTAGTTGGATTTAAAAGTTAAAACATTCAGCCAGTCCTGAGTCAGTTAATATGCTCATTATAAAAACAATATCTGATGACAGAATTGATGGCGGAGGCTTAAGATCTTATACCTCTCACTGGCCACCTCAGCGCTGGCAGGAATATGAACCTCTTTTAAATTACTGTCGTGATAATCAAATCAAGCTTGTTGCTTGTGGTACACCACTTGAGGTAATTCAAATACTTATTTGCCTTCATCAATATGTATATGAGAAAAATGTGGATGCTTATTGTCCATGCTACTCTTTCTTGTCTAAAAAATGTCGACCTCCACTGCTTTTTGATCTTTGATGATGTTATGGTGGCTATTTCTGAAACTAATCTTTCAATAATTATGCTATCTTAAGATGATTAGACAGTCCTAAAGAATAAAATTAAGGTAAATTGTGTCATTTTCTAGCATTTCATTCACTTATTAATTGACCTGTCTTTGTCTGATTTCATACCATGTCTTAAATAATAATACAACTTGATGGACAGCATTACAAAAGGGCATCTGGACAAGAAAACTAAGATAGCTATGGCGACAAAAGTAGTAGTTTAGCAGCTAGTCTGGTCCATGACCATAGGCAACTAACTTATCAAAGACCAACATCCTGACACCTGTAACACAAACATAAGAATGATAACCAAAATATATAAAAGAAAATGAGATTCAACCATGGTTCGCCAAACCACCTCGAATTGGATCCAATTTGGGGCGTGCTGGGATGGTTCAGCATTTGAAACGAGAAATCTGGAGAAGGGGGAGAGGGAGAAGGAAAGAAAGGAAGAGAGAGAAGGGGAAGGAAAAAGAGGAAGAGGGAGAGGGAGAGAGGGCCTCTAGAGGTCGCTGGAAGACAGCCAAGCTCGCTACGCCGCTGTTGAGCTTGGCGGAACCCGAAGAAGGGGGGAGGGAGGGAGGGGGAAGAAGAGGAAGATGAGACTACCGGAGGGCCAGTGGAGGAAAAAAAATTATTATCTTCTGATTCAGTAAAAGGCAAAAAGGGGGCAATGCTGCCGTGCCTTCGCTATGCTGATGAAGATTGGGAGAGGGGTTTCATCCTCCTCCTGATCAAAACAGGAGTTTCGACTCCTATTTCGTATTTTCATTGGGTTTATTGTATGAAATTGAAAAGACAATTACCAACTTCATTGTTTTTCTTTTCTTTTTTTTTTTTTTTGATTTTCAGTTGCCGACTTCATATGATAACAACCCCCTCCCCTCCAAAAAAAGAAACGAAATAGGGGCCGAAGCCTCTGTTTCAATCGGAAGAAAGGTAGAGCCCTTCCCTCGGCCTTCACTGGCATAGCGGAGATGTGGAGGCATCATTGGCCCTTTGGAGGCCTTTTCTCCTTCTCCCTCTCTTTCCCTCCCTCCCTCTTCCTTCAGGTTCCACCGAGCTCGGCTACCCTCCGACAGCATCCAAAGACTCTCTCTCCCTCTTCTTCTCCCTCTCTCTTCCTCTCCCATTCTCCTTTTGTCTCTCTTTGTGTTGGTTCAGGCTTGGTACAGAACGGCATGGGGGCATACAGAACCATACTGCTGGCCGATTGGTCCGGGCTCCGATACTGGCACGGCGAATCTTGGATTCAACATATTACTCATAGTTTTTTAAGAGTTGTCAACATTCTTTTACCCGAGATTCAGAACAACATCAAGAATGATGGCTGCCTATTGAGTGCAATAGGTTATGTTGGTAACATAGGTAACTGCACAAAAAAAAAAAAAAAAAAACTCCAGACAATATATTAATATGATATGCTGTGTTTCTGACAAAAAATTCCAGTGAAGTAAATATAGGCACTTAGTTTGAGAAAGAAATTAAAATGAAGCCTTACAAGGTCTGGTTCATCTACTCAATGTTCTAGCATCTCTTTGTTTTTACGGTGATTATGTGTTTTCATAATAGAAAATCAGAAACTCTGTTGTTTTATATGAAAACATGGACTTCGAAACTGTATATAAACTTAATCTCATCAATGTGAACTTAGGATGCATTTTTGTATTGATTTATTTCTACATTATGTTTCATGTGAGGGCGGGCCTTGGTGCAAGGATAAGGTTGCTCTATTGTGACCTTGGTGATACATGTTCAAAACATGGAAACAGTCTCTCTGCATGCGGGTACATCTCACCCTCAACAAACCCTGCAGTGATGAGCCTTGTGCACTGAGATACTTTTCCTAAGATATATCCTGCTTTTAAGGTTGTTCTACTTCGCATTGGACCATGTTGACCACTATCACAAAAGCTACCACACAGATAGCGACGGAGTAAAAGGGGAAGAAGTATTGAGTAACTTGATAGATGAGGATGTCTCTTCAGAGACTTCTGTTAGAACTTCATGGATTGGGAGAACTTGTCTGTTGTCTCTTGAGAAGGAAACAGGTGGTTAACTAGTGCCTTTTGTTTTTGAGAAAGTTGGGCTGCCTGATTTGTTAGTGGACTTGAGAATTTTCTCATCCATAAAATAAATTCAAGTGAATTGTTTTGCAATTCAACTTTCTTGGTGGTTTATTATCTGCTGCTGCTGTTGTTATAATTCATCATCTTTCTGATTCAGAAAATAAATTCAAGTGAATTGGTTTGCACTTCTGCCTTCTCAGTGAATTATTGTTGTTGTTGTTGTTGTTATAATGCATCATCTGAACTTCTGCTGGCCGCTGCAGAAAGGAAATCCTATTTTTCTGTTTGATTAAGAATTTTGATGTTTACAAGGCAATAAGCATGCCGAGGAAAATTACCTGGTTCTGTATTAGCAAGAAGAGGATATTACTTTGAGCAGGAAACCATGATTCATTTCCTGTTGCATATTGTTTTCATTTGTATCTTTTGGACATTTTATTCCTCTTGAAGGCTTTTTAATTATTTAAAATAATTCTCCATATCTGGATGACGTGGTCATGTTATGTTCTTCATCTTCTTCCTAGCATCCTGCTTTTTGACTTCTGAATTTGAACAGAAAACCTGTTTTTACTTCAAGCTTGTGCAGTATTTTATACATTGAAACAACATAGACATCACATGTAACATAATGGTGCTCATGTTAACTCTTGTGATGCTTGCTATTGATTTTGTTTCCATTCATCTATTACCAGCTCTTGCAAAATCTTGATAGGTGCACACGATCTTTTGACATAGAAGACTAGTTAAGTGTATGTTTATTTATTTGGTTTACCATATGAGTCATGAGAGAGAAGATACTAGCAACAGGAGACCATGTCATTAAAGGGATCCACTTCCTTAGATGCATCTGGAGAATTCTTTCAGACTAGAAGAAGTTTATATAGGCAGATGGATGAAATGTTATGCAAGCTGGTAATGGTTGGTACAATTGTGTAGCTCATACACATTGAATGGTGAATCTAAAATATGACTGTGGTTCTGGAGTTTCAACTTTGTTCAATTTGTCTCATTGTCCAATAACAGCATGACCAAACATGGGAACTTTATGGCTCTTGGACATCCTTCTATTTCTTCTTCCATATTTTCTGGATCCCAGATGAACCTAAGTAGGCTGGTTGTTACATGTGAACATTCTTGCTCTTATACTGCTTTCCGGTCCTTTTGAATATACTCGCTCTTGCTAATTTGGCCATCAGGTTATATGCAATCTACTTGTAAGCAGCATTAACTACTCATGTTAGAAGAAAATGACTTGTTTTCCTTGATATTTATGTATATTTGACTTCTTAGCAAACTTTCCAGCTCTCTTTCTGTTCACTTTTTTCCTTAACTGATTAGGTGTTCAGAACTGTTCAAGCTGAAGGGATTCGAGGCCTTTCCAAGACAGAACGGAAGTTATATGCTCCTCCAGCTGGTTCAGGTTTCATTTCTGGCTTCACATCCGTCCCAGGCAGGTCACTGATAGACAAGATTTCATCAAATCAATCTGTTACGTTCGGTCCTAGTTCATATCTATCTGCACAGGCAAGAGTTGTTGATGATTACACAATGTCTCAGAATATCATGCAAGCAATAATTGAGCGAGGTTCTGCAGGCATGCTTGTAGTTGTAACAGGTGCAAGCCATGTCATTTATGGATCGAGAGGGATTGGGATTCCTGCTAGAATATCCAGGAAGCTGCAAAAGAAAAACCAAGCTATCATATTGCTTGATCCTGAAAGGCAACAGATACGCAGAGAGGGTGAAATCCCTATTGCTGATTTCTTGTGGTACTCTGCTGCTAAACCTTGCAGCAGAAATTGCTTTGATCGTGCTGAAATCTCTCGAGTAATGAATGCAGCTGGTCAGAGGCGAGAAGCTTTACCTCAGGTACTTGACACCTGATAGTGCTTGTTGTTTTGGAGCCTTAACTTTGCTTGCTTTAGGTATCTAGTTGGCACTGCCGGCCCTGGGGCGGGTCAAAGCGGGCGACCGCCCCAGGCCCCTATTTTTTTTTTTTGTCAGGCGCCTGTCTGTACCAGCCGGGGCTCATGGTTTCTGAAAATTTAGCAGTTCTTCCTGACAGTGGTGAGGCCTTGGGTACAGTGGTGAGGCCCTGGGTACAGACAGGCCCCAGGCCTAAAAAATATCAGGACCGGCCCTGCTAGTTGGTTTACTTTGTATGGTTTGTTGGCAGTGATGAAGTGAAAATTTTGGTATTTTGATTTGTCCTGAATGTGTTGGGTGGCCACAATTTAGCTGGTCCTTTTGTAGTGGCTTTCTTTAAAAAGAGTTGATGCCTATCCAGTAACTTCTATATTTTTGTGCTGTTTATTGCTATTTTTGTAATGGGATCTTGTATTTAATCTACTCACAGGACCTTCAGAAAGGACTGGATCTTGGTGTGGTATCACCTGAAATACTGCAGAACTTTTTCGACCTTGAGCAATATCCTCTTATTTCAGAACTTATTCACCAGTTCCAAGTAAGTGGCTGTGCTGGAAGTTTTATCTTATTTTTTCTTCACTCTTTGTTATATCTGTTAGTTATTTGTAACCATGGTCCATAAAAAGATGCGTTAAATTATTGAACAATTCTAAATTTGTGAAATTCATTATTTGGGAAACTATGGGTATATATTTACCAGAATAACTAATATAGCATGTTGTTGTAGTGAGAAAATGCTCATGTACTAGCATCTACTTTTGTCCACTTACAGGGTTTCCGGGAAAGATTACTAGCAGATCCCAAATTTCTGCATAGATTAGCCATAGAAGAGGCTATATCAATAACAACCACCCTCTTAGCACAATATGAAAGACGCAAAGGACGTTTTCTTGAAGAAATTGACTATGTTCTTACTGATACGATCAGAGGTTCGGTTGTTGATTTCTTCACTGTGTGGCTTCCTGCCCCTACCTTGTCATTCCTCTCTTACGCTGATGATAGCTCTCCCCCTGAGAACTTGGAATTACTGAGTGGTCTACTAAGATCTTTCCCAGACAATGCCTTTCAAAAAAACACTGTTGGAAAGGACTGGAATCTGACTCAGAGATTTGCATCAGTATTTATTGGTGGCCTCAAACTTTCTGGAGTGGGGTTTATCTCTAGTGTTGGGGCTGGAGCTGCTTCAGATGTTTTATATGCTATCCGCCGAATTCTGAGGCCTGCATTCACTGTGAATGAAAAACGCAAAAGGTCTCCCATATTCAAGTCTGCAATTATATATGGATGTTTTCTTGGAACGTCAGCTAATCTGCGGTATCAGGTATTGCATCTTGCAGCCTCAGCTGGCATAGATTAAACTAATGTTGGCAAGATTAGTCAATTTATTGGTAGCTCTGATTTGTTTGTGTTTTACGATATCAGTACTAGCCAATATCCTCTGCTCCCTTATCTCTTCTTTTCATCTTTTAGGTTGGAAAATTATGTAACAATTCTTATCAATGGCATGTAAGGTTGTGATAGTTAATGGTTTTTGCCATGGTAGCTCAGCTGTTGGTGTATATCCATATTTGACCGTGATATATGCACTTGTGTCTAGAAGATGCAAGAAATATATGCCTTTAATTTCATGAGATTGGTTTGCAATCTCGTATCCACCCATTGCAACATATTGTAATTCACCTATGTTTTCTTAATATTAACCGCTGATCCTTCTGGTAAGTACTGATTGCTCAATCAGCCATGGGTTAGCTTAATGCTACTCTGCACCTAATGGTCAATGCTAGTCCTGTTCCGTTTAATATCCACTGTCGATTTGATTTCTTAGTTTTGTTTGTTGTCTCTGGATTTTGCCTGATCGACATCAGGCCTGGTGATGTAAATCTTTCCAGATTTTTCATTATAAATGACTTTTCATGGCATAAATTTTTATAAGATTGTTTTGTGGTTAATGATATTGACTATAATATACAGGTTATTGCTGGAATAGTGGAGCATCGGCTTTCAGATGGATTATTATCTTATCAACCATTACTTGCAAATATCTTGTCTTTCATTGTTCGCACAGTCAACTCATACTGGGGAACACAGGTTGGTCTTTTGTCAACCTTTTGACTGGGTAGTCTGCTTGCTGCCACTGTTTAATGTTTGAGCTTGTTTTGCAACATAGATCATGAATGATTTAAAGGTGTAAGTAATGACATGCCTGATGGCTGAGGCTATCTGACATATTTTCTCTCTGCATGTTCCTTGTAAATCATTTTTTATATGGAAAGTACAGTCATGATTGTTTGCCCATCTGGGGAGATCCTAATAATGAACTTTAATAGAAGATAGCTACAATGATCAATACATGATTTGATTTGGTGAGTTTAATTGTCTGACTATCAAATGTTTTCAGTTGACCCTCTTTGGTCCCTTGATGAAATGCTGTTTGATCTCATCTTTATGGCTAGTTCCTTCCATCTACCTAACAGAAAGGACAGAAATGACTGATCCTTTCTGTCAGGATGAACAGACTTAATTGGAATAAACAGAAGGTTCAGTGTGCTACAGAGATTGCAATTGCGAAAAGCTTATTTGTTTGGTTAATGCCCATCCCATAAAATTCAAAATACTGGCTAGAAAACAGTGCCTTCAACGGTCCAAAAACATAACAACCAAGAGAAATATTGAAAGTCAAGCATTTAACCGATGTTTCTGATAATTATGCTTGAACAGATTGACATTGATCTTTTTTATTTTTCAGTCTTTCTGGTATAGTCATGAATACATTTATTTCAATATATATAAAAAACTTTTAATCCATCTTATATTGTATTCTCACAAATGATGAAATCATTCATAATTATATTTCCTGTCTTAATTTCCTATTTCTCATATTGTTGCAGCAATGGGTCGATCTTGCACGATTCACAGGATTACAACCACATAAGAAAGAAGTGATCTCTGATCAGGTTTCTGAGACGCCTGACAGCCCACTACTGGAATGCAGCCCTGCTGAGATAAACAGTGGAGATGAAGGCAGTAGTCGGTCAGGTGACAGCCCTACTTAACAGGACAAGCCATTTAGTGATGCATCATCATCATCATTAACAAAAGTTTTTGGGGATAATCTGCCAGAAACTGCTATATTTGAGGTTGATTTTCTGAGGCCATGGGATCTGAGTTTGGCCTGATACGGTGTGCGAATATTTTGGTCAGATAAGTTGACACATCTTCGTTTGCTTGATATAGAAGTCTAAAACATCCACAGATTTAATTCATCTTTCAAGGATGATGGAAAAGTTTTCCCACAGTGAAAAAACTATCCTTTGGAGATGGTCTTGCTGCTTAAAGAAAAGATGGCAATTCTCAACTTTGTTGTTCTGTTTGTATACATTGCATTCCATAGTTCAAGACCTACGAGCATATCGGCGCAGTGGCATAGGGACATAATGAAAAATGCAGTCTCTGTTGTGGATACAATATAACTAGTAATGAATTATTTTTGTCAGGCTCACATCCGGTTCCTTTTTTTTTTTCTTTCAACCTTTCAGCCCAAAGTTAATTCTGCTTGAGTAGATTGACAATTCAGTTCTAAAATGACAACTAAGCAATGGACACTGCTTTTCTATATCAATTTCAAACAGATCAAATTAGATCGGTTTATTGGTAAAAGATTATTATAGAGTTTGTTCTTATGTAGATGGAAAAAAATATATGCGCATGAAATAAATTCAATTGACATGGCAGCGCCACTTTCCAACATTGTCTGAAAGGTTCTGCAGTTGCTAGTTACTCGCTCATCATCTAGAGATGGCTCTCTGAAATTCTTATCATAGCTTGAAGAAAGATTCTGTTGCTTTGGGACATAATTATGCCTCTTTTCTTTTCCTCATTGGACTTCTGCTGATCATTACTTCAACTGGCAGATATTTGGGTATGTCAGTTATTACAAGGACGACAAATAGATCTGGAATATCGTCAGGTATGGCCTAAAAAAGGAACTATAGTCTTTTGTATTGATTTCAACATGCGGTGGTAATGGTAATCAGGTGAAATGGGGCTTCCCTGGTGGTCACACCTTGGCACACTGTGTAATTTAAGCGTGGATGGGTCTCCCCCTCATCTCTCTCTCAAAAAATAAAAAGGGATAAAATAATATGAATTATTAAAGAGATTCCAAATTTCTGGTTTGGTGTATGTCTTTATAGCTAATATATTGGAATAAGTCAAATGTATTCGTCTGAGATCACATTCATGTGAACTCATATAGATAAAGTTCCACGTTTTTTTTCTCTTTTTTAAAAAGGCAGCTATACTTTATATATTTCGGCTTGAGGGGGCCTACCACACCCTAGGCCTCGTTGCCCAACGATAAATTTCTGAAAAAATTTTTTGTACACCGTATCCGATATAAAAACAAAGCAATGCTTTATTTGAAAATTTTTTGTATACGGCATCCGGTATAGAAACAAAACAATACCCCATCTGATTGGATTATATAGCTGTTACTTTTTCATATATATTTAATATTCATAATTTTATTTTTTTATTTAAAATTTTAAATGATGAAAATATTTTTTTTAAAAAAAATTATAACATCATGTGCTGTATAGGAAGTTATAATTTGGTCACAGAATATCATAAAGAAATAATATTTTTATCATTTAAAAATTTTATAAATTTTCAATGACAAAATATGCTTTTCTCTTTATGATTTTTGAAAGAAAAATTATGGTATATTGTGTAAAAAGTCATAATTTGATCGCAGAATGTCATAATATGGTCATAAGATGTCATAATCTTTTTAAAAGAGGAAGAACATTTGCGTCATTCAAAATTTCAAACGAAAATGCAAAACTGTAAGCATTAAATGCATGTCGGAAAGCAACATAAATTTTTAATGATGAAAATATATATTTTTTTATAATTTTTAAAAGAAAAAATTATGATATTTTGTGCAGAAAGTCAGAATTTGATTGCATGATGTCATAATACGGTCACAGGATGTCATAATTTTTTCAGAAGAGGGGAGGCATTTTTGTCATTCAAAATTTCAAACGAAAAAGCTAGCAGAACTACAGGCATTAAATGCGTATTGCAAAGCAGTGGCTACATGGCTTGATCAGATGGGATGGTATTTTTTTCTACATTGGATGAGATGTGTAAAGAATTTTCGTAAGTTTCTGAATTTTGATAGATTATGAATTATATTCGGATTTAATCTGTTTCCATTGAATTTGGCCCGTGGGCTTTTTCGTCAATATCCACATGCACAAGATAGAAAAGAGAAGAATCTCCCATGCACGTGATTCGGCTGTGGATCGGTGGAAAGTAATTACCGATTCTCCAGATTTCTTCTCTATCACGTGCATGGGAGATTCTGCAGCCGAGATCGATCGGCACCTTGAACAGGCTGGAAACAGTGGCATCACTATGTACGACTTTTGAGAGGGCCGTTTCAGGTTCATTGAACTCTCCAAAGATGTAGTGACCAGCCCTCGATTAAGATGATGGGCCTAATACTGAGACTCCCATTATACTTGATGAGCAACCACACAAGCATGTGGGTTCTGGAGGATCAGGGTTGGTTACTGAAACAAATGTAATTATACCCTACGCCAGATTAATCTCTTGCCATGGCAGCAGAAGTTAAAGAGGATCAAGCACTCCGTCTGCTCTCTTGAGAAAATCAAATTCGTTTCAAAATAATGTGGCCGTCCACTTGTACCATAAATAAATAAAAGAAATAACGCCTCCGTCTCTCCCGACTTGGGACAAGCTGCTCATCCTGAACAAGCATAAAATAACTAACAAAACCAGTAATATATGAGTAATCAATTAACAAATATTGATGATTCTTATTCAAAAAAAAAAAAAAATATTGATGATATAACAACCATCAATCTACCGTATGCGTAGAAGGTAAAAGATATCCTTGCGAGATATTTCGATTTTGAAACACCGCGCCTCCGCCGATGGAGGAAGGTGTCAACCGCTCTGGCTAAGCCCCACCGCAAGTACCAACCCACGAGGAACGGTCTTCTCGCCTACAAAGAAGTCACACGTGTAAAGAGAGCTAGAGCAACTGGTCATCCCATGGTGTCATGAGATGACGATAGGTGGCATTCTCACACAGCTCCCCAGTCTCAGCTGCATGCATACGTGCCAGAGGATCTGCCTCCATAAGAGAACCAGCATGTTAAGCCAGTCTTTGTTATTCTCCAGACTCGGGGAGGGAGACGTAAAAAGGAGGAGAAAAAGAAGAAAGGATGGCACAAATACACCAGCTTCCGGCGCAAGGACGGGCGGATCACCAGTACTTCAAGCTGTTGAGTGGCCACACCATCCCCGCGGTGGGGCTTGGCACCTGGAAGTCTGGTTCCAAGGCCTCCGAAGCCGTCTCCACCGCCATCATCGAGGTCCTCTCTCTCTCTCTCTCTTTCAATTTGTCGATGCATCTGTTTGAATCCGTCCAGAACCCAGCTAAGAATATCGCACAATGGTTACATGAGAATAATATGTTTGCACTTTTAACATATATACACTTCTTATAAATTATCAGTTTTTTTTAAAAGAATACTTTGGGGGTATTGTCTATTAGGATTACCTAGATTACATAATCAGAAGACAGTCCCACCTAGATTTGAATTCAGATCTCCTGCATCCAATACGGAGGGGAGGGGGAGCATCAGTTGGCCAAAACTACTGGTAATATTTAGAACTCTTGTTATAGTTGGCAATGCCCCTCAAGTTCTCAACGAAGGTAACCTTGAAGTTAACTTAATTCTTTTTTTTTTTCCCGTGGCTTTATATGTGAATATCAAGGAGAAATGCAGGCTGCAATGCATTCTAGTATCCTAACTTGTGGGCTGTTTGTGAACTGTGCATGAGCTGACAAAATGAAAGAAATTTAATAAGGACAAGCTTAATAATTGAGAGGAATAAATCAGGCTTATGGTGTACCTATTAAATAAATTAAAAGCCTTTTTTCCTGTAATTTAATCATATCAAGCACATACTCATGCCTTCCCGGAAAAAAAAAAAAAAAAAAAATCAAGCACATACTCATGCCATGTATATATTCACTTGTGAGTACAGGCAGGATATAGACATGTGGATACAGCATCACAGTATGGAATTGAGAAAGAGGTAATTATCCAGTAACTCTCATGGCCATCAGGTTTCAGCTATCCACATAAGGACTTCCCTCAGGAACCAGCTGCCTGGGATTGCAGGTGGGACAAGGCCTCAGAGCTGCAATGCAGGCAGGGATAGAAAGAAAAGACCTGTTCATCACATCCAAGCTATGGTATGAATTCATCACAACTCCGCTCTCCTTTTTCCCCTCTTCCAAAAACGAAAAAGGGGTTAGTTTTTGTATATGTAAGTAGGCTATAAATAACTTAATGACAATTCCAAATAGAATGGGATTGATCAGCATGGTCAACAATCTACATGCTTTTTGACACAACTAAGGAATTTTCTTTATAGGCATTTTACAGTGGGTTTCATTCTGTGATCTTTCTTGAGAGAGCATCAGAGAGCAACTAAGCAAAAGCTTTGTACTGTGCAGGTGCACGGATTTGTCCCCTGATAGGGTCCGAGTCGCATTGAAGAATACACTCCAGGATCTACAACTTGATTACCTGGATCTTTACCTGGTATTAAAGCAGTCTTATAGATGAATAGGTTTAATTGTCCAACTAATCCATGTTTCTTATATAAGCTTAGGCAAAAAGAGACTACACTCCATTACACTTGCAAACCTAAGATTAGGGAACACTTCAGCAAGAGGCAAAGATCCGAAACACAGGAAAAAAAAAAAAAAAACATGGAGAATTCACCAAAATTGCAAGAGAAATTATGACAATTATCAGTCGTAAAAGAATTGACGGAAATACAGAATCTAATGATACATATTTTTAAGTATGAGACAACAAGAATGACAGGCGAATAATGAAAAAAAGCTGAAATCCAGTATATGTTTGTGAAGTATTGAAACATTTTACTGTGTAATTATGAGTAGTAGAAATACTCAGTCGATGGCAAATTATTCAAGAGTAGTCCAAGAGTTGTCCGATACTTCGGAAGACATTGTAAACATGTAATTAATCTGCATCAAGACTTGTAGGTTTGGATATATGGCTGAGTCATTGTTAGTGAAGCATCTTTATTGATTGCTTACGCTGGAATCCAATATATGGCTATCTGCTGCATTTGCATTAATTCCTACCATCATTTAGGTTACGTTTGGTAGCTGGCAATCTATCTAGATTGCTGGCAATTTAAAAAGGCCCCATCAGATTATCATATTTGGTATGCTTTTTAGATTGGTAATTCAGATTGTTAGATAATCCAGATTATCTGTCATAAGGTAATTTGGATTACCAAGAAGAGAAGTGGCTATCCAAATTACCTCCCATGAGGTAATCTTGTAATAATTTTTTTTGATAAAACTGCCCTCCTCTCCTCCCTCCTTCCCATGTGGCGTCACCCGTGCCTCCCCCTCCAACCCATGCCTCCCCCACAACCCCCCCAACTCCTCCGGCAGCCCCTGCCGCCTCTTACGCGGTCTTCATGGCCCTCGTCGAAGGTAGCGTGACGGGCGGCCGAGGGGTAGGAGGTGGTGGCTAGGGCAGCACGGGCGGTTGGGGTGCGGTTGGGGAGGGGTGGCAGTGCAACGAACAGTCGGACGGTCAAGGTGCAGTGGCCAGGACAGCGCAGGTGGTCGGGGGGTCGGGGAGGGGTGGCAGCGCAACAGGCGGCTAGAGGGCCGAGGTGCGGTGGTCAAGACAGTGCGGGTGGCAGGGGTGCGGTGTTGGAGGCATGACGGGCGGGGGGGAGGAGGGTCGAGGCATGGCGTGTGAGGAAAGGAGAAGAGAAAAAAATAAAAAAATAGTTTAAAAATAATAATTTTTATAAAAATAATAAAAAAATAATAAGTATTAAAAAATAATAATTTTTTTATATAATAATTTTTATCATTAAAAAAATTAAATAAATAGTTTAAAGATGTTAAACTAATAATTTGATTTAAAGATATTTTGAAAATTTGATGTTATATTACCAATAATTTGATTATCATACCAAATATGTTTCAGCAATTTTTCGATAATATTATTTATGTATACCAAACACAGTAATCAACATTACTGACAATCTATTTAGATTGTAGGTAATTCATATTATCACTGTTTGGCAATGTACCAAACGCAACCTTAGGCTCCAAATAATCTAGAATTTTTGCCAAGTTAATTTGAAGACACCTTGCACAACATAACAGCTTTATGATCATAAACCCTTTGATAAAATGGATTTAAGTGTTACAAACTATGTTACAGATCAATAATGATCAGAACAAGAAACAGGTATTCACTCCCAAAAAAAAAAAAGAATTAATAGAAAATAATAACCCATAAGAACGACTGTTAATAGTCGGGAAGTGTTGCTCTGTAGCTCTTAATGTGGCTTAGAAGCAAGTTTGGCAAGCGAAATCTGTATTTCATTCTAAAATGTGGATTATGAGAACTAAATATATTTTATTGTGGCAGATCCACTGGCCCTTTCGCTTGAAAGAAGGAGCACATAGGCCACCAGAAGCAGGAGAAGTACTAGACTTCGACATGGAAGGAGTGTGGAGAGAAATGGAACAGCTAGTGAAAGATGGACTTGTTAGGGATATTGGTGTTTGTAATTTCACACTCAAGAAGCTAGACAAGCTACTCCAAATTGCACAGACGAAGCCTTCAGTGTGCCAGGTACCCAGTCCTAATTTTTTGTGGATCCTTAAAGTGATGAGGCCCTTATCATGCTACTGGACTAATGTTATGTTTCCCTGGGCTTGAACACAGATGGAGATGCACCCTGGTTGGAGGAATGATAAAATGTTGGAGGCTTGTAAGAAGAATGGAATCCTAATCACTGTAAGTAAACTATGCATATAATATCCTGTTAAAATCAACAGACAACAAATAGAAACATAGAATGCCAGAAAAAGTAAAAAGAGTAGGAATCAAAGTTCAAGTTTCCAGCAGAGTCAAGAGTCACAAGTAAACAACATGGTCACATTCTTCTCAGGTAAGAGAGTTTTGACATGTATAGAACTAAAGTTTCCCACATGCAGGCTTACTCTCCGCTCGGATCACAGGATCATGGTCGTGATCTTATCCATGATCCTACTGTTACAAAGGTTTACCATCTCAGTCTGTGCTATTAGTAATCACGACATTAGTATATTTTGCTGCTTGAATGCTGCAAATTCTCTTGGTTCGATTTCTTACTCCCTCTACTACCATATGTAGGTAGCAAACAAGCTAAACAAGACCCAGGGGCAAATCCTGGTGAAATGGGCACTTCAGAGGGGGACCATTGTCATACCCAAATCAACAAATGCTGAAAGAATAAGGGGAAACATTCAGGTTTTCGGATGCGAAATCCCTGAAGTGGACTTTCGGGCTTTGAGCAGCATCAGGGATCAGGTCTATTTTTTGTAGTTGTAACATTGTTACCGTGGTGATTGAACTGATATAAGCTTTTTGGTGGTGCAGAGGAGGGTCTTGGATGGAGAAGATCTGTTTGTGAACAAGAGCCATGGTCCATACAGGAGCGCAGCTGACCTGTGGGACAATGAGGACTAGCTTGCTTGGTTTTCTTCTGTCTGAACGTTAAAGAATAAAATGCATGGTGCAGTGTGGATGTATAACATTTGTTTTATTTATTTATTTATTTTTTATTGTGATAACATTTATTATGTTATGTTATTTATTTCGTGCTTTGATATTATTATGTTAATGTGTGATCTTATAATATCTTTGAAATCTGGTGTTTTTTTTTCTTTTCTTTTTTTTTTTTTTTGATGTAATTGGAGGGATTAAAATTCCACCATTTCGTAAAAAGTTTGAGAATAACACAGGAGGATAGAAAGAAGGAGAAAGAAAGAAGAAGAAGGGGAAACAGGGAGAGGGTGGAGAGTTACCAAGAAGAGAGGAGGTTACTAAAACAACAACAAAGCCATCGTAACGGGGAAAATATGGTGCTTGTTATGGGTTGCCTAGGTGTATGATAGTTGAAATGCTGCAAAATCTCGCGGCAATGGACTACTAGATGATGCAACACAAAGTACAGATCCATAAGATTATTTCACTCAATTTAAGACATGAGATGTCACGCATTTTACAGTCTATATAATAGCCATGGCAAGACAAACTCAGGTAATATCAATCATATGGCCAAAAAAGTTAGAATGCTGGTAATTTGATGATATGATCATTAGGTCAATAATCTTATCAGCATGATGATCAGAGATATATGAGGTGAAACATTTCATGGAAAAAAATAATTGAATACTACAGAATTTTTGGCAGCAAAGCTGGTATTATGCAAGCATGAAATATAGGCTAGGAACTGTTACAAAGAAAAAAAAAACCAATACACTGCTGTTCTGCTGCATATCAACAATTACAAACTGAGATTATCTGCTGGCCTGGAGTGCCACACCAAGAATAAGATCATTTCAGAGGTTATCCATCTAGGTGCTACCTATCATCCTGCAGTCAGCCGTTGGTATGAAAGAACATCAAACTGGAATACTGGATAGAAGCAAAGGTGCACTCTTTTTGCAGCAAGAGATGAATAGTTTAACTCGGTTTATGTTTTGCTGGGCCCGGGAATCTAAATAAGTTGGGACAAATAAAAGAAAAAAAAAAAAGACACCACTTCTAGAAATAAATTATCATCAAGTAACAACTGCCGCCTTGCATGTGCCAGAAGGAATTTACAAATAAATTTTGCTTCACAGTATCTGTGGATGCATATTTTCGCTGGCAAGAGAATAGGATTCAAAACTCGCACAAACCAAGAGGTGGTTTAATTTTCAGTTTATTGATCAAGAGCACGCATGTAAAAGAATATAAAGAAGTGACATATTAGTTAAATCAAATAAGATTCTGAAAGGTAAAAACCTCGAGTGGCTGAGTCGGTTGTGAGGAGATAGATTGCTTGTGTCGTGGCACGGTGCAGCAAAAAGCTAGCAATGTGTAAAGAGAGCTCAAAGCTACGTGTCATGTCAAGGTTATAGGTGGCACTCTCCCAAAGCCCTCCATTCTCGGCAGCATGCATACGTAACGGTGCTGTCCATCTATAAGACATCGACGTTATCGAGCCAATCTTAAGTTTTTTTTTTTTTGTTGAGGGAGGAGGAGAAGGCAGGATGGCAGAAGCACAGCAGATCCCTGCGCAAGGCCAAGCGGATCTCCGGGGCTTCAGGCTGATAAGCGGGCACACCATTCCTTCAGTGGGGCTGGGTACCTGGAGGTCTGGTCCCAAGGCCTCTGATGCCGTCTTCATTGCCATCACCGAGGTTCTCCATCTCTCTCCTTCTGTACACCCTGTTGAATTTTTTTTGGTGTATCAGAAAAGAACCACACAGGAGCTAAGCTAAGAGTGTCTTATAGAGGTGACGTAAGCATGTGTTTGTTGCTCTTTTAACAAGCATTCCCTATGATTCAGCAATAAATTGGGATTTAGGCCTTGGCCCTCGTTTTGGATACATCAGACGTTGCATGGAAGGGATATTTGGGTGCTTCATTGCTAAAGCTGGGGAAGGTTCCTTCTCTATGTGCATTAAAAATGAAATAGTTGGGCATCCATATAGGCCCTTGAGATCTTTTCTTTTCTTGTTTCTTTTTAAAAGGAAAAAAGTTCCACTAGTTCAGGAGGAGGATGAAGTGTAATCACTCCCCCCCCCACCCCTCGCTTGTTCGTGAATAACAAGATGAAAAATAAGAAATCATGCATTCGAATATCCTCACTTTCGAGCTGCTAATGGACTGGACAACTGAAAAAAATGTGTGTGTCAGTAGGCACAAAGCATGAACAGGAATAAATCAAGCTTAGGCCTTATTACGAACGGTAACGGTTTTACTTCCCGTATGTTTATATCAGCAAATACTCATGCCTCTGTTGACGACTGCAGGCAGGATACAGACATGTTGATACAGCGGCAGAATATGGAGTTCAAGAAGAGGTAACAGTCCGGTTTACCTTTCCATTTTTTTTTTTTTTTTCCATTTTAACTGGTTATGCAGGATTGGATCCACAACAGGGCTCTTATTAAGAAATATCTACCTGGAATTTCAGGTGGGACATGGCCTCTCAGCTGCTATGCAAGCAGGGATAGACAGACAAGATCTATTCATCGCATCCAAGATATGGTATGGAATCATCCAATCACTCACTTTTAGGTGATTTTGTTTGTTTGTTAGTTTGTTTGGCTTTTTCTAATGTTTAGATGTCTATGACGGTTTTAAGTAAATGGCTAATCCAAGTGGCAACAGACTGAATAGCATCGCCAACAATGTACTTTCCAATGGATACGAAGCTCTTTATGGGATTTTTTTTTTTTGGCTTTCTATTGGTGACCTTTATTATCACAGCATCAGAAAGCAATTAAACAGGAAGCTTTATTCTATGCAGGTGCTCAGATTTGGCTCCTGACAGAGTCCGAACTGCACTAAAGACCACACTCCAGGATTTACAACTTGATTACCTGGATCTCTATCTGGTACGAGAACCGTCTTTCGAATGAATGAGGCTTTTTTGTCAAATATCCACATTATTTCTGTTAGCCTAAGGCAAGAAAAACTATGTTCTACTGCGGGCACAAATTTAGCCATTGGGGAGAAGTTCAGCTAGAGGCAAAGATTCCAGATTCTGATTTTTTTTTTTTTTTTAAATGTGAAGAATTCTCAGAAAGCTCAAGAGAAATTCAGATGATCAGCAGTTAGAAAAGAATGATAAGAACAAAGAATCTAAGCAGTTGATATGTTTTTATACTCATGAGAAAACAAACACGGAAGAGACAAAAATGACAAACAATAGCTAAAACACCACCATCACCGGCAACGAATAGCATCATTAATTTGCTTTTTTGAAATGTTTCTTGAGTTACTTGTGATCTACTTCAAATTATTTTTTTTTGAAAGTAAATTAGATTACCTATAATTTAGTCTCTCTCTCAGTCAAGAGGAAAAAATTCATCAAGAGTATTTTTGAGAATTTTTCAATAATTCCGATAAACAAGACCAGCAGGTTTTAGAATATCTGTGGCCGTACTACCCTCCACATTATACCTCACATGAATATATAGTTTATACATTGATTCTACCAGCATCTGAGTTACAGATGTTTACAAATTGTGCCAAGCAAATTTGAAGAGACCTTGGTTGGGATAACAGTTTGGATGTGCATAAAGGATTGGTGAGATATAAGATAAAATAGATGAAAGTATTAAAAACAATGTAAGAGGTTAATACCGATAATATGTGTATAGTCCAAGGATAACAATAAAACTGAGAGCCTATCTGGATATTTTTATAGGATTGTGGTGAAAATCTTGTAGGATTTGTGGAATGGACCGTCTATTTAAGTATGTTCCTCTATCAACACTATATAGCCTAAATCCTATCGAAGGAAAATAAAGATCTCCATATATCCTTTTTTTTTGCTGCAGCATAAAGGTTAAGATCCAGACTGGATTTGGACAGACTTTTAGAACATGCAAAATAGATAGGCCAACAGGCTTGTCAGTCGTAGAAATATCCAAACAGGCCCTGGCTAGTTTGAAAGACCGATGGGAATTAATGTTCTGTAACAGCAGGGTAGTTAGTGCCGTATAGTTTCTTATCTTTGTTGATACTAATCTAATTTATGGTTTACAAGCCAAGGCTGACAAATGAACTCTACACTTCATTCCAAAATGTCATGATAACTAATTATATTTGGCGATGGCAGATCCACTGGCCCTTTCGCTTGAAAGAAGGAGCACATAAGCCACCAGAAGCAGGAGAAATACTAGACTTTGACATGGAAGCAGTGTGGAGAGAAATGGAACAGCTGGTGAAAGATGGACTTGTCAGGGATATTGGTGTCTGCAACTTCACACTCAAGAAGCTTGACAAGCTACTCCGAATTGCACAAACCATGCCCTCGGTGTGCCAGGTATATCATTATTATTGTTCCTTTTCAGGCTCTACAAGTGATGAAGCACTGATCTTACTACTGGACTAATGCCATTTTTCCATGGGCTTGAGCACAGATGGAGATGCACCCAGGTTGGAGGAACGATAAGATGTTGGAGGCTTGTAAGAAAAATGGGATCCATGTGACTGTAAGAAAATTACGCCTTTCTTCTTGAGAGGCACTAATATGTCTTATTAACGTCAAATACGATACAGGTAGAAATATATAGCTGCCAAGACAGGAATAACAACCAAAACAGAGGAGGAATCAAAGTCAAAGTGTCCAACAAAGTAGAATTAAAGTCAAAAGTGTCTAGACTATGGTTGCAAGAATTCCCAGGTATAGAATTTAGACATGTATAAAACTAGTAAGTCTTCCATTTGCAGGCTTACTCTCCACTTGGGTCTCAGGATGGCGGCCGTGATCTTATACATGATCCAACTGTTACAGAGGTTTGCATCTCCATCTATTCTAGTATCACCATCAAGTTTTGCCGCTTGGACTGCTGCAGATTATTTTGATCAGTCCTTGTTGTTGTTTTTTTTTTTTTTTTTTAACCACAATTACCACATTTAGGTAGCCAACAAGCTTAACAAGACCCCAGGGCAAGTCCTTGTGAGATGGGCACTCCAGAGGGGAACCAGTGTCATACCCAAATCAACAAATTCTGAAAGGATAAAGGAAAACATCCAGGTTTTTGGATGGGAAATCCCTGAAGAGGATTTCCGGGCTCTGAATAGCATCAGGGATCAGGTGAATATTGGTATTCTTTCTCTGGCTGTGACATAGCTTCTATGCCGATGGAACTCATGTAAGCTTTTTCGGTGTTGCAGAGGAGAGTCTTGGATGGAGAAGATATATTTGTGAACAAGATCCATGGTCCATATAGATGTGCAGCGGACCTGTGGGACAACGAGGACTAGCTTGCTCGCTTGGTTTTCTTAAGACCGTACCTCGAGAGTAAAGTGCAGTGTGTGTAGTTGTATGACTTCTACTTTACTTGGTTTTCTTAAGATCGTACCTAAAGAATAAAATGCAAAGTGTGCTGTAGTTGTATGACTTCTGCTCTACAAAATGTTATAGTTTCGTTCAGAGTTTTTGGCTTGTCAATGATCATATTTATTATCTATTTTTAATTCACAAAATAATTAGAAAATGAAATTATATGGATCATTTGTATAGGGAAGATATAATTTCATAATATTGTAATTATCAAAATAAAACATAAAAATGGTATTAGTCGTTAGTTTCAGTAAATTTAGTAGGGGAGGCGGAAATGCTTAATTATTTAACCTCTTTAACTTGTTTTAACTGGCTAAATCATGTATTTAAGCTGCTTAATCATGTATTTAACCTTTTCCATATCTTGTCCAACTCAACTTGATTGCCACCCTTGGCTTTAGGACTTACACCGAAACTAACTACCATCCAAAATCAAGGATCGATCTGTGTTGGGTTTCCGACCAAAAAGATCAGTTTTGACAGAGATAGACTAGTTTTGACTGAAATTTAAAATCTTTGCACTAAACTATCCTAACTAATTGGATCAAGCATTTCACATGCTAGTCATTGCAAGACAAACCACGAAAATAATCATGGCCAAGAAAGTTGAACACAGGTCGTTTCGTCATATGTTTGTTCGGTTAAAATGATCTTGTTAAACATTTTGGAAACAAACTCAAACAAGCACTACAGAAATTTTGGCATGGCAGTTGGTATTGTATAAGCATAGAACATAGACATTCAACTGTTACAAAAAAAAAGTGCAACACTAATGGTTTTCCACATATCAATAGTTATAAACCGAGCTTATCTGCTGACATCGGAACCAGAAAATAAGTCTGGAGAGCCAAAAAATGAGAACCTTTGGTGCTATCGATCTGTTTGGAAACAGCCGGGGGCATGGATGAACATCAAAGTGCATGGAAGCTAAGCTGCATTGTTTTCTCTGCAAAAGATCAATACTTTAACGTGCTACATGTAACATCCCGGCCCAATTGGGCCCAGAATCAAGCCCAAAACCCAAAACCCATACAAAAAAAAAAAAAAAGAAAAGAAAAGAAACAGAACGGGAAGAAGACTCCTGATGGGAGTCTTTTTCTCCGATAAATCCCGGATGGAAAGGGAATCCTAGGACCATTGGAGCCCTAGGGACCTCTATAAATAAGCCTCTCTCTCTCTCAAGAACCTCCACCGACGATCTTCAAGCTTAATTCCTCATCTTTTTCCGTTGGAAGCCACGGCACCCTCTTCTTGTGTTCGTCGGAAATCGAAGATCGAAGAGGCCACCGGAGTTCAGGTGAGGGTTCAATCTTTCTTCCTCTCCCTCTTCTCTTTCTTCCCATGGTTTTAGACTCCTCGTCGGCCGTCGGGATCGCCGAAAATTTCATGAAATAGGAAACCCCTGTTCGGCCGGAACCCTTTCCTCTCTTTTTCGGCCATCGGTGCCGCCGGTTGCGGCGTCTCATCCCCGAGACCGGACCCTCATCTCTCTATCCCTTTTCCCTGAAGGTTTTGGCCGTCGGTGACCGGCCAATGACCGGAAAATAAAAAGAAACGGGGCGGATCCCCTGTTTTTCAAATTCTTTAAATCTCCTACCGGTCGAACCTCATCGCCGGCCATCTTTGGCTCCATCACCGTCTCCACCTGCTGCCGGACATTCGGCCATATTGTCATCCCTCGTCGGAGCCAAGCTGGAGCCCCCTCGTCCGTCCCCTGTTCGGCCCAAGGGAAGCCGTGGGAAGAAGAAGGAAAAAAAAAAAGAAAAAGAAGAAGGAAAAGAAAAAAAAAGGAAAAGAAAAGAAAAGAAAAAGAAAAAGAGAAAGAAAAAGAGAAAAAAAGAAAAATAGAAAAAAAACAAGAAAAGAGAGAATTTTCTCTCTCCTCTCTCTCCTTTCTCTTCCTCTTTCCTCTCTCCTCTCTCTACCTTCTCTCTCCAATTTCTCTCTCTAGATTCTCTCTCTATTTTCTCTCTCTAGATCTTTCTCTCTTTTTGTGGATTTTATCTCTCTAAGGTCTTTCTACTCTCTCTTTGATTGCATCACAGACCCTAAGATAAATTTGAAATAAAAATATGATGATTTGAGATTGCTCCAAAATTCGTGCGATAGATCTGATCCCAGTCAGATCCTATTCGAAATTTGTAACACTTGATTCATATTGAGTCACCCTGATAGGACCTCTGATGATCTCGACCATGATTACCTCATCGAAAGGATATGAAAATTCTCTCTCCACTTTCTCTCTCTACTTTCTCTCTCTAAAATTTTCTCTCTCTTCATGAATTTTCTCTCTCTAGAAGTCTTATGGATCAGTGGAGGATCCTGATACATAGACAAGTCCTAATTTTGATTAATCCTAAGAGAGGTCCTCGATCTGTATTATTAGGATCGATTATCGATAATTTTCTCTATATATGATTTTTATATTTGATCAGGATTATGAAGAGATGATTGTCTGCATATGATATCAAGTGGAATATTTTGTTAAAGAAATTCATAAATCAAAGAAGAACATTGATTTCTGTGTTTGGATCAGTCACCGATAAAGGTAAGAATCCCTGTACATGATCATTATTATATATGTTATTTTACCGTTGGTTTTATCTCATTGATTTTGCATCGTTGAATTTGAGATCGATGAATTTGTTATATCTGAGATACTGTTATTTATTTATGTGATTTTGAGCATGAGTATGTTATATTAATAATATGTATCAGCGATTGATGGCATGATTATATGGGTATGACATATTTATTACATTGTAAAATTTGAATTGATTAATGAAGTCAAATATTATAATTTCATGAAAATGAAAAGAAAGAGAAATATGGTTTGAACTGGCCTTATCATGTGGAATAGCCTGCCAGGAGCTTATGCCTGGGACAGCCCCCACAGGCTTATGTGTGGAAGAATCTGATCTGAGAAAGATCATGAATGATTTGATCCGAGAAAGATCATGGCCACTTTGATCCGAGAAAGATCATGAATATTTCGATTTGAGGAAGAATAAAAGATCGTTGCATGATCCTGGTAGTCCAAAGCCAAAGCCAAAAAGAAAGGATTAAAGACGATGTGATAATAGAAGAAAATAGAAAGATAAGACATGAAACAATCGTTGAATAAAATTGTTTCACTTATTAACATATGATAATGCATCTCTTTTGATAAAACAGATAATCTATAAATGTTTGCAGTATTCTGGACAGTGAACATCGACTTTTATGTGTTATTGCTTATCTTTATTTTCAGATTATATTATTATATTGGTGTGATATGAAAATTCTTATTGAGCTGTAAAACTCACATCCCTTCATTTTTTTTTCTTCTCAGAGTTATAGGATGCTTATGATTGGCTATGGCTTGGATTTACGGGTGAGCAGAAGGATAAATAAGAGTGTCATAGTATCTGATTAGATAATTGAAAAAATTTAAATTGTAATTATGCAAGGTTTTATGAATTATTATTGAAATAAATTATTCTGGTTGATAAGGTTGTAATAATTTAATTTGGCCTTGCATATTTTTTAGAGCTTGCTCTAAGGAGTGTGCGGCCATCACGTATCCGATCCGGGTGTTGGGTTCGAGGCGTGACACTACATGTTTATTGGGCCCAGGAATCTAAAATTATATGGAGAAAAACACTTCAAATCTGGAAGTAGTTTAGGAACGTTCAACTTAGACAAGCATCTTAGCTATTGTTTAGCTCATGCGGGCAGCAGCTAATATGTCCATACCAAAGTTGTCTGGAGTATAGCAGCAAATCAATATATAGTCAGCCACTTAGCAGCAAATCAATATATAGTCAGCCAATTATCCACATGCTATGGCTGACTTGTGTGAAGCCGGTACATGAGTTCCAAAGACGATAAACTCCAACTAGAAATAATTTAAAGATGTACAAGTGCTTGGAGTAAATTCCAGCTCTATAAAGTAATATCAGATAAGCATTACAGCAATAATTCAAATATCTTCCCAACGACTCAAGACTGTAGACTAGATAAAAGAATACAAAGATGTTTGGTTGATCCAGAAGTACAAAAGCATCAATTTATACCAACTACCAAGTCATGCAACTTTTAGGTTCAGTATATATTAGCATCAGGTTAGGCAAGATAAGAAAAGAGGGTGAAGCCGAACCTTTAGATACACCAGCTATGATCTTGTCCCTTAATAACTTCTTAATGCTTGCCGAGGGAGTGCACCACTGAAATCAAGATAAGGTTGTTTTCAAAAACACTGGACTATAGTCAAGGAAGCACAGCAATTTTACCTATACAATGGGCAGGCAGTAACAATTGGTCTGATTTCATCAAAAACTATTCACAGTCTGATCTCCAGATGGAGTGATGGATGCAATGAAGCAGAAAATTGATTATAGATTAGAAAGGGCATGGTTAGTTCCTGGCTTTAACCTTTCGTACTAGTGGTCAAGGCTTCACCAGCATTCCCTCTTGAAGTGGTCATATCTTGGACATAATACATGACAGCAAAGTGCAACCTGATGATGTATTAACACTATATGATAGATTTTGGTGATATTAGAAAAGATATTAGACAATTGCATACCCAGACTGGTATAGGGACTCCCAGTCAGCACTTTAACATCAAGTTACAACAGTCAATTTGTGTGCAGCAAAAGGAAATTATAAAGATCAAATTTGCTTCAGTATGCTTGCAAGTATGTCTTCATTACTGGTCACAGGTTAGGATTCAAAACTTACACAAATAAATTGAATTAAAAACTTAAAAAAATCAATATATAGTTGTTAGTTTATTGATCAACAACGAGCATGTAAAACAACATAAAGAATGTCAGATTAGTTAAATCAAATGGAACTGTAAAACCTTTGGTTGAGTCCAGAGCTGAAGGCTCACAGATCTATGACAGGTGATGTCATTCAAGATTGCTTCTTGTGACAAGGTGCCCCAAAAAGCTAGCAATGTACAGAGACAGCACCAAATTCATTTTTGCAGGATGAGTGTCTGAAGAAGAAATAATGATCCAGACTACAATATCCTCCTATCATTCACCATGCTCATACAGTAAGAGGACAGCAGCCCTAAAGCGGCCATGACCTGTCATAAGGAGTCCAGTTAGTAGGCTGCATGATTAGAACCACTCTCTCGATGCAGAGATACAGAGATGGTCTTGTGTGGCAGAATAATATCATATTAAAATAAGCCCTGCATTTTACTGCATATGGCAGATAGCCACTTTTGAAGCACCATAGATGATTCAACATCTTCCTAACCAAATACCATCTTGTTCTAAATCCAAGAGGTGATGGTAAATAACTGATGTCCTATTGCAATCAGAATTGGATATTTTTCTCAACCATTGCCAGCTAGATGGATTCAAGTAATCCATAAATAATATTCCCGAAGAACATAATGTACAGCTTGGAGAGACAAAATGCTGTATCTAAGCCCTCCAGTTTTTTAAAAAACTATATCTTTACCAAAACCTTGAGACAAGCAAACCCTTATTTCTTCAGTTTCTTTTACATCCAAATGCTCCAAGTGAGATATCTTAATGAAGACAGCACGATGCATTTTCATTTTTGAATACAAATATCCTTTATGTCTTCCCTCCAGTCTCATCTAGACACTCCAAATTCTGGACCACTGACTGGACACTTACACTCCTTCACACCTAAAATCGGTAAATTATTATGCCAAAACCAGTACACTTCAACTTTTGGCAATTCTAAGCAAAAGTCAAGTCTAACACAGCATTTTATGAAGACTTGATTAATTTTATGATCTATGAGACAATTTGTGCAATTAATTATACCTTATATTCATACATACACTTATTTTAAAGTTCACTGGACCAGGCTTCTCTAGACACTTGACATTTGTTCATGCGCCTGAGTTAGATTACTTAACTCCATCAACACCCATCAATCATTCTCCCAGTCAAATTGCAACACAACACCACATAAAAAATATCTCTATAGAGATGTGAAACTGTGATTTTTTTTTCCTTTTTTACCTCACTAGCAAAAGACCTAAAAGAATACCAGCTGCATGTACATGCAATCAAGCACAAACATATTGTAACTTCGTAAAAAAATAATAAAATGAAATAACAATGGAATTCACCTTATTTTTGAGATTGACAATGATGCTTGGCTGATGGTTCCTTTGAGTTCAAAATTGAAATCCTAAGCTGGAACGATACCCTGCAGATAACATCAATTTTGAGTTTAATTTTTACAAGAGATAACTGTATCAGACATACTGGAGAAAAAAAGCGAATGATTAAATTTCATATGACTGTTATTGATCTTGAAATTTCTTGGGAATATCACATGGCAGATAACAAAAAGTTGCTTTACTCACTCTAGTAAAAACTGATTCATTTTTGTGCATCTTATTAAAATCTTAACTCGAACTCTTATGGTGTTAAAGTTATAACTGTTCCTGTCGATTATAATATGGCTAAGTAGAATGTGTTTGATTATCATAACTGGTCAATAAAACAAAGGTGATTATATTGATGTGAACAAAGGTGATGCAAATTTATTACCTCTTTTCCTAATTATAGATGGAAAAGATAAGGATCACTTGCACAATTAGTAGATACTATATAGTATATGATGGAGGTTGGTTCATGCGTGTGTACCTGCTTTTCTAACATGGGAAGAGAATCAACATGTCTTAGTGAAGTTCTTAACTATTTCCTGCCACAATAAGGTAGTCTTCAGTGTATGGCTGACTGTGTTATAAATTTTGGTCAGTATATATATCTACATTTTCTTTTACACTTAAGATGGTTGCTATACAAATTCCTGTGTTTGAAACATACTGCATTTCAAACTTTACTAAAATATGAACCGTGCAACTTGGTGATGTAGAGGGTCCAAAACTTCAATTTTTTTTCCAGGCAAAACGAATCAATACATTGAAGATGAATCTCAAAAAACAAGTTGCATTTGATCAACTGCATTAACATTCTGTTGGTTCCATCCAACATTCAACCAACAGTCCAAATTTTAGTCTTGTGGAAGATAGGTTGGAATTGATCTTGTGATATCAGGACTACAAAAAAGTTTGCAAATCAATTAGAACGAATTGGTCAAAACCCTGATCTTTAATATAATCTTCCATTGCAAGAATTAGATACAAAATTCATAAAATCAGTCATAATGGAGAATGAAAAGGAAATATCATTAATAAAAGAAAACAGGGAAAAGAGGCATTGGTTTTCATACAACTTCAGGAAACCCACAAGTCTGATATACAATAGGAATATTGCCCAGTTGCAAAAGAAATAGCCATGTTTTTTTTCCCCAAAAACAATAGGTGGGCATGGAAACATACAGATCAAATAGGAATACAACTTGAAAGAATATATTAGGACAAGGATTCATCTAACGTGAGAGAAGTTTGATACCTCATATGTGCTATGTTTTCCAGCCTGTGCAATGAGTAACTTTCCATGTTTCTCCAGTAGGCTGCCTGCATCAAGGTAGATCACATGGAAAAGCATGAATGAAACAGCTATGCTTAGAAAGAAAGATGAGTATGGTACAAGATTATGTTAATATGATCAAATGCAAATATAGCCTTTAATTGAGTGGTGTAAAACCACAAACTACAAAAACCACAGTTAGCAAGATTCGAACCTGTCAGCCTTTAATCATCAGCCAGATATGAATGCCAGCCATTCTACCTTCATGAACACCATCAATGTCTACCTTCATGAACGCCATCTCCAAAATGGAAGGGGTGCTCAGTGCTTATGGCTGGTGAACATAAGCACAAGTTCGCCTTAGGATTGCAGTCCAAGGGAAACTCTCCACCGCATGTTGATGTATGCATTAGATGCATATAATTTCTTTTAAAGGTAGTTGTTCAACTTCAGTTGGCCATGAAGACAGCTTGACATGTTAAGGTCCAATTCCCTGGTTAATAATGCTTCCTTTAGATATGGAAGCAACTTCCTTTTGGCATCCAGTACTAGTTATTCCATGAACCAAAGTAGTGTAAGAAACCTCATCCAACACCGCACCTTTTTGGGTCATATAATCAGATATCTTAAAAGCCTCCTCCATTCTACCTTCCTTCGAAAAACCAGACATTAATGTGTTATAAGTGACAGCATCTGGAGCAATACCATTATCCAGCATTTCATCTAGAAGTTTAGCTGCTGCATCATAGTTTGCCATTTCACAGTACCCATGCATCAGGACAGTGTAAGTAACCTTATTCGGGGCTAACCCACTAGCATGCATTTCCTCAAGCACTTTGATAGCTTCATCCATTTGACCTATTCTACAATAACCACAAATAAGCGTAGTATAGGTTACAACATTCAATGCCAAACCATCCTCTCTCATTTTCAAAATCAAGTTCTTAGCCTCTTCTACATTACCAACATTGCACATACCATGCATAAGGGTAGAGTAAGTCACAGAAGTAGGTACAATTCCTTTATTTTTCATTTCATCAAGAAGATTGGAAGCCTCTGAAATTTTACCATCCCTACAGTAACCACCAATAAGTGAATTATAGATGACACTGTTTGGTTCTAAGCCCCAGCTAGCCAACTCGTTCAAATAGACTTTGGCTTTATGGACTTCCTTAGCCTTGCAATAACCATCTATCATTGTACTAAATGTGAAAAGATCCGGAACCAAACCCTCATTCTTAAGTTCATGCAGAAGCCCAATGGCCTCTTGCATCCTACCCAAATTGCATAATCCATGTATTAATGTATTATAGGTAATAATATCAGGATTAAACCCTCTTTTAATCATGTCCTCCCTAAGCTTATACCCTTCATCCATTTTCCCCACTTTACAACATCCTGAAATCAGAGTATTGTATGTCACCCTATCCAAAGCCAATCCTTTCTCAAGCATTGCCCTGAGAAGCCCAACTGCCTCTTTCATGTTTCCTGACACACATAGCCCATAAATCAAAGCATTGGAAGCCATGGTGTTCACACCAAAACCCTTCACTAGCAATTCTAACCAAATATCAATTGCCTCATGATGCTTCCCGTTCTCACATAGCTTCTTAACCATTGATGTCATTAAAGAATCATTCGGTCTTAAATTCCTCAACAACATCTCCCTCAAGAACCTCACTGCAGAGTCCAATCTTAGTTCATCTGTAACAAGGTAGAAAATGATCGAATTAAATAGCCCAACATTTATTTCCATTCCACCTGACAGCATCTCATCCAAGAGATACTCAGCCTGCTGCATCTCCCCTGCCACACACAAGCCATTGACAAGCACATTATAAGTAACTGAATTTTGCTGCAACCCTTTCACCACCATCTCATTTTTTAACCTCAAAGCCTCTGAACACTGCCCCATCCTACAATGCCCATCAATCAGAGTATTATAAATAAAATCATTTGGCGCAATACCTATCTCTTCCATCTCCTTTAGGACACACTCCACATCTCCAAACCTATTGGATTTAACCAAGCCATTGATGAGAACACTGAATGTGATAACGCTCGGATTCACCGAGCTCCTCATCATCTTCTCCTTGAACCGAAATGCCTCATCCAACATCCTCTTCTTGCAGAGCCCATCGATCAGCACATTGTAAGTAACGACAGTGGGACAAACTCCCGAGCTTTCCATATCCGAGAACAATTTGATCGCCTCCTCGACCTCGTGGTTCTTGCAGAGGACGTCAATGAGAGGAGTGTACGAGTAAGCATCTGGGAAAACAATCTGTCGCATTCCCTCAAACACCATGCACGCATTTTTGCAATCACTGGCCCTAGCTAGCGAGGACAGAAGGAAATTGCAGGTCTTGAGAGATGGGCAGAGCCCTCGATCGACGAGGATCTTGAATGCCACGACGGCCAGCTTCGGGCCGTCGAATCGAAACTGGGTGCAGCAAACGTGAACCAGGGTATCGAGCGCACCGGAGGGTGGCTCATCGGCTGACACGGTGTCGGCGACGGCGCGAACGATCTCGGCGAATCGGTGGCTGGGGTCGTCGAGGAGAAGAGGGAGGTTACTGCCGGTGCCGCCGCCAATGAGGCGGATGAGGAGGAGGCGGGCGGCGGCGACGTGGTTGGAGCGGAGGAGGGCGTGGACGAGGAGGGAGTAGGATCGGGGAGTGAAGCGGAAGCCGCAGCGGTCGGAGGCGAAGGAGAAGAAGCGGAGGGCGGGGCGGGGCTTGATCGCCGGACGGAGATCGAGGAGGAGGCGGTCGAGGCGGCCAGGGGAGAGGCGGGCGAGGGTCTCCCGGCAGAGGGTGGCGTCCAGGGAGGGCCGGGATAGAAGGAGGGCAAGGTTGCGGCGGAGGAGGGGGATGTCGTCGTCAGCGGAGGCAGCGGCGCCGGGCGGCGGAGGGGGGTGGTGTGGCCCCGGTGCGGCGGAGCTGGAGCAGGATAAGGCGCGGAAGCAAGACAAGGGCCGGCGGGGCTTTCTTCGGACGGGAGGAGGTGGTCTCATGGCGCGTCGTCGGGGGGAGAAGTGGGATGTGGTTTTGGACGGCGGGGAGGAGGGGAGGGAAAGGGAGATCGACGGCTGAGATTTGATCTGTATCCATCGCGGTGTGCCGGTACAGCGAGCGCAGTGTCGGCGGAACACATGATGAATTAGATTGCGGGTTGTATCTTTCGCGCGAGACTGATAGTTCTTCTTTGGAGATATCAAACGTTGGATGGTGCCTCGCACAGCTCTCAAAGCACTCCGAACTCCCCATTCATCAGCCTGCAGAGATCTGAAAGCGGGGGTATTGGGAGATCTAATGGTGGATTCGCGCGAAGGAAGGTGAATGCTTCCTTCGTGTGAGGATACGACCCAAATCCGATGAATTATGAGGAGAATGCGGCCACGTAGTTGCGAACGCGGCAAGGACGTGCTCGTTGCAGAAGCCATGACTCGTGCCAAAGTTGGCAAATTCTGAGCCTCATGCTGGTGGCTACAGCGTGCAGTTTTAACTGGGCCTGGATGGCTGGATCAACGATATTGGCAACGTGCAAGTTTCTAATCCTATGTGTGTGAGTTAGCAGTACAATTTGACATGGCCTAGATACAAAACATATGGAGAAGGCGGAATTCACTTGCATGCTTGTAAGCGAAATTTCCTTTTGCATGATGGTTTGTGATGTGGCTCAAATCTATCATTCAATAAAAAAATTTGGCACCAAAGAAAACATTTTAATTGGACTCAGATTTCTGAAATGATCTGGATTAAAATTAAAAAAAAAAGAGAATTTGCTCTCCACCTGACTTTAGATTCTGGAGTCCAATTCAAGTTAGACAAGAATTTTTCATCTATAAAAATAGGCTAAGGTGCTAGGTACATAGCATATATAGATGTTCTCTAGGTTCGTCTAATTTATAGGAAAAATTTTTCTTTCTAGAATGTTTTTTAGAGTTCAATTTTGAAAATATAACACTTAAAAAAATAGTTTCGATATGTTTGATTGGTATTGAAAAAAGTGACACATTTTGAAATAGGTCATATTTGATTGAGCATCTATTTTTTTGAAAAAATTATATAAAATACTTATTATATCTTTAATAAAAAAAATTTTATCTTATTTTATTCATGACTTTAAAGATATTTTTAGAAAAAAATCTCAATTTTCAGTCTATGAGAAAGCAAAAAATTTATGTCCCATATGATTTTTTTTTCTATGAAATATGAAAACTTGATTCTCAAAGAAATATTACTTTCTCATCTCTTTTTCTTTGAAAACTTCAATTAAATTAAATGATTTCTTTATTTTTTCATTGACCACATTTTTCCTCTCTTCCTGCAAATAAAATGAGTCCTTTACTCTCTCTTTATTTTATTCCAGATCTTCTTCTTTTTTTTCTTTTTGTTGTGCCTTAGAGTCCTTTTTAACTTAAACATCGATGGACTCCCAATCAGATTAGCTCCCAATCTTCAAACTTTTCTTTGTTCTCCATGTATAAGTCATCTAGTGTAGATCGGATCTTCTTCCTCTTGTGCGGATTCATAAGCAGCTTTCCATCTACTAGATCAGATTTTGGGAGCAACGGTTTGTCGCACTTTTACTTGATCAGATATTCAAATTTATGTGGAATTTTTCCGGGATCCATTTATGAGAGGATCTATATCATAGGGTAATTTATGGTTCACGTGCATGTGCATGCATGCAATGTCATATTTTATGGATCAGTCTGTGATGAAGTCAGGATACAATAGATGGAAAAGGTGATTCATTCTTTGCCCAGTGACCATATTTCGGATGCAACTATGAAAGTGTTTGAATTCACATGATACACCAAAGAATACACATACAGGCTCTATAACATAAATCAAAAAATTCACCATACGATGGAGGTGATCCATGTTCTTAGAGGAATGATTAAGTACAATTTGTAATGGCATCAGTTGGTTTCATTGGGTAGCGTGGTAAAAATGCAATTGGCTTAACGAGAAACTTACTTAGATCCCGGAGAAGAAATTACCACTTTAGTTAGTTTGTTCATGATAAAATCAAGTTTTCGAACTAACTTGGTGCTGAAATTAGGATAGCTAAATAGTTTAGGAGCTGGGTTGCCAAAAATATTTTCTAATTATATTAAATGCGTGATGGGTTTCATTAAGCTTGACCTAAAACCTCAGCAACACGAGTTAAGGCGGCATATGGTCCACTATGCTCCCTCTTCTTCTTGATAAAAGGTCAAGTAGATAATGGGCTATACAATAAACTAGCATAGTGGCCGGGTGATGCCTGGATCTATTGATTTTGCACAGTGTGTGAGATCTAACTTTTTTTTTTTTTTTTTCTATTGCTTTGTGATTCGTATGATGAGGTTGGGGCTACAAATTTTTTTTTTTTTACTCCTCGCTACCTCACGTGTACATCGCGTGTGATCTAAATTTTTTTTTGTTGCTTTGTAATTTGTGCGAAGAGGCCAGAGTGTCAATTTTTTTTCTTTTACTTTATGATTCGTGCATGAAAAATCAATAGAACCATACGATGAAAAATCAATGCTTTGCTTTTGCCACATCCATGCTTGTAACCGTATCCTCTTCACCTGCCCCACGTCCACTTCGGTGTCACGAGCATCCGAATGCACTCCTCCGAACCCAATTTGGCTGTGAACTGTAGGGCTGTCCGACTGTCTGCATCCTCCACGTCGGGGTCCCATTCGACGGACTCATTAGTAAGAAGTGTCCATAGGGTGGTGGCATCAGTCTTCCACATGGTAATCCACCAGGGGTCTGCCCGTCCTATGTAAAAATATTTTTTTCTTTTATTCCTTGCTACCTCACATACACAATGCGTGTAATCTAAAATTTTTTTTTCGTTGCTTTATGATTCATGCGAAGAGGTCAGAGCTTCAAATATATATATATATATATATATATATATATATATATATATATATATATATATATTTTACTTTATAATTTATGCATGAAAAATTAACAGAATCATGCGATGACAAATCTCTGCCTCCACCACACCCATGCTTGTGACCGTACCATCTTCGTCCACCCCACATCCGCTCCGACACCACTAGTAACCGGATGCACTCCTTCAAACCCTGTTCAGTCATGAAGTGTAGGGCCGTCTAGCCATCCACATCCTTCGCATTGGGGTCCCATTCGATGGACTTGTTGGCAAGGAGGCCCATAGGGCGGCGACATCTGTCTTTCAGGTGGCGGCCCACCAAGATTCTGCTCGCCCCACGTCCGCTCCAACGGTCGCTCGAAGCCTCCCAACCGATTGGAACTCGTGAGAATGGAAAATAGAAAAATAGAGAAATTAAAGAAAGAAATGAGGCAACTCGAGATAGGTTCGAAGAAAGAAAAGAGAAAATAATATACTACAGGATCAAAAAAAAAACACCATAAACGCTTCAAAACTTGAAATGTGGCATATTAGGAGTGTTGGATTTCAAAATTTGATGCATACATATGTATTTAAAAATTTTTATTTTCTAAACACCGTAGTGGAGAATAAGATTAAAATATTTTTAATCTGAATTTTGCATGCATAAAAACATAAAACCACATAGATCTATTTCATATGCTGAAATTTAAATTGTGATCAAATCACAAACTTGTTTCGCTATCTCTTTCTTCAAATCTGGATCTGGAAGAGACGAGGCTCTCTGTTAGCCACATAAGTGTTCGACCTCTACGAGTATCCACTCAAGATCAGTCTAGAACAGCCCTCTAAGATCTAAATTTTGATTCTTTAAAATTCAGCCTGCTGAATCCAAACGAAGCTTGAATCGCGATCAACACTTGATCTTTCTCCTTGATCTTCTTCTTCTCCTTTTCTCTAGAGTTTCTCCTTGCTATGTGCTGCTACCAGATGCTAGAAACCAGCAAGAAAGAGGCACTCAAACTCCTTTGAGTGTGGAACTCCTTGGGACGAGCGTCCCAAGGAAGGGATGTATAGAACACCTAAGAGAAGAGAAAGGGAGAGAAAGAGAGGGCATGGAGAGAGCCTTTGGGTGTGAGGGACTACTGGTTTTGATGCTCTAGGGATCTTAGGGGAAGTCTCTTTAAATAAGCATAAGGATTGAATCCTATTCAATCTCATAATACAAGTCCTATTTGCATTAGGATTCTTATTAACTTAAGTTATCCAACTTACATTTAGAAGTCCATTAGGCGCCAACAATTGAAGCCCTTGCATCCATAATTAGATACCCCAAAACACACCCAAGAGATGCCCCATATGAAAATAAAAGACTCTCTAATCAATGGACATGTCCAAATTGATCAAATTAAGGTGGCGCCCCATAATAACTATCAAGGAGATTTATAAGGGACTTGCTGTTGGGAATAGTGTCCCAAAACCAATCGTCAGCCTGTTGACGGTTGTACTCCTTTTGTATTAGTACATGAATTATAAATAAATAAAAATTATTTTGATATTTTTTCATCACAAATATTTCATCTTCTAATGAACTCTTGTGTTGTGGTGAAGTCCTTAGGACTATTTAGACTCGACAAAGGAGGATTTGTCACTTAGTCCTTAAACCTGTTCGCGACCAAATGATACGTTGTTACCAAGGACGACAACGTTTATCGAGCATAGGTCGTTGTGTGCCATATGGGTTGGTTGTCCTCATAACCAAGGAGTGTGGAGACACTGGTATGGCATACAGGTGAGATGTAATGGTACATCTGCACTGAACGTGACCGACTCCAGAGCTATTTCTGCTGTCAAGATTTACTCCGATGGGATATGGGTATAAATGTCCCTCCGATCTGAGACCGCCACGGTGACTTGCAAGTAACTCACTGCACTTAGGCACTGGACTACCTGAATTTCTAATTCAGTGACGGAAGGCTGCTGGGTGTAGTCAAGTACTTGACTTGTCGGTGCGTGTGTCAAGATGGGATTGACCACTCCAGTTTAGGAGCTATGTACAGTCGTGTTTCAATTTAGCAAAATCTTGATCAGGGTAGTCCTAGTGAGGAGTCACAGGACTAATTGAGTTGAACACGATTCGGATGATCTCATTAGGGTTGACAGTTTAATCCTGAGTCGTCCTAAACACAAGAGTCAAAAAGGATGAATTATACGGTAACCATATTCACGTAGGTTCTGAATGTTGCGATTGTGACTATTTGACCTATCCGATCATCGGGTACCATTGCTAGATGATCACTTCGATTAGTACAGGAATTGATTCCTGTGCTACCGGCTTAGGTTCGAATCTGTGGGGTCACACACATTAGAGGTTCCTTTTTGATCTGATGGCTGATTATGAGTCTTATGTATCTGGGACTCTATGATTGAGAATTAGGATTCTCTGATCATGAGTTCCACACATTTTGGGTACCGGGGTCAAAATTTTGAATTTTAAATTTTGAATTTGAAATTTGAACTCTTTGATCATGGTTTCATATCGATGGTCTCTGATGCCTAATTGCCCATCGAATTTGGACTCAATATTTATGAGAGGTTTAATTAGTGATTTGATCGCTAATTAACTCAATTTGATTCAGTAATTATTTTTAGATCAAGTCCAATTGAATTAGATTCAGTTTGGATTGACCCGATTAGGTTAAGTGTTGATCTAATCGCTAAGGTGGCTTAGTCCCTGATTTGATCAGGGGTTAGGTTTAGTTAATTTCTGATTTGATTAAAATTTTATTGAGCCTAATTAAGCCTAATTGTATTGGGTTTAATCTGATCTAATTGTGCTTAACCTATTTTAATTAGGTTGGCTCAATTTGAATCAAACCACTTTGTTTTAAATTTCCTGCGCCACCCAACTTCCTTGCACCCATTTGAATTCACGAAAAGAAATTTTCTCGTGAATTTTCTTCCACACAAAGCTCTTTCACGTCCATATTTCTGTGCACTAATTATTTGGATTAACTTGGTTTGTTATCCATCCAAATTCAAAGAGATTTTGAATTTGAATGGATAACCAAATAACCATGCGACAGCTTATCCTCTTTTGTGCGCCCCATATTCCACACAAGAAATAGTTTCTCGTGAAAGTCTCCACACACAAAAAAAAAGCCACGCCATCTCTTCTTTTTCGCACAAATGGATGAGGATAAAATTGGTTGACACTTGAATTTAAATTTGATTTGAATTTAAGTGAGCAACCACCTCTTCTTATCCACTCACACGCTTTCAACATCTCTTGTGATGTTTTATAAAATGAGAAAGGGAGGGGGCGTGGGAAAAGAAAGAAAGAAGAGAAAAGGGGCATGGGGAGGTTCTGAAAAAATTTTGAAGTGTTCAAAATTTATCGAGAGGAGAGAAAAGGAGAGAGAAGTGGGCGCAGGATTTTTGGTGTGTACCCTAGGATTTCTACCTAGGGTTCGAGAAGTGAGATTGGTATGCCATGAGCGTCGTGAGTCCACCAAATTTTAGAGAGAGATCCATCAGCCTCTCAACCAATCGTGCAGACGATCCGGAGCATCCGAAGAGTCGGCACACATCGATCGAAGAAGTTCGATCAACATCAGCCATCAAAAGGATGAAATCACGAACTAGCATTCGTGAGGAACCGATCAAACGGGAGCTTCGTGTGGATGATCCGCAGAGGCCAGACACTAGTATGGTTGCGATGTGATGATCAGAGTTCCCCGATGGTGATCAGATTGCGGTGATCGACTACCCGCAAAAGGTGATGTGTTCTGAACACAGTACAGTAAAAAGTTTACTGTTTCAAATTTGAATTTTAAATTTAGATGCATGCTGTTGTATCATATTTAGATTCTAGTGTAGAGTTAATTAGTATTAATTAATGAGATTAATTAATAATTTCATTATAAAATAATAATTTTAAAAAAGTTTTAAAATTACCATTTTGCCCCTGCACTGAATTTTTGCTTCAAATGGTATCAGAGCATGGTTCTAGAATATGATATACATATGCATGCGTAGATTAAGGTGTAATCTATAAGTTTAAATTTGAAATTCAAAATTCTAAATTTAAAATTCAAAATTTAAAATTTGAAATTTAAAATTTGTTAGAAGTTTCAAATTCAAAATTTGAAATTTGAATTTTAAAATTTGAATTTTGAAATTTAAAATTTATTTAAAATTTAAAATTTAAAATTTAAAATTCAAAATTTAAAATTTGAAATTCAAAATTCAAAAATTTAAAATTCAAAGATTGGAAATTCAAAATTTGAAACTTGGTTGAAATCTCAAATTTGAAATTTGAAATTTAAAATTTGAAATTTGAAATTTAAAATTTAAAATTTAAAATTTAAATTTTAAAATTGATATATTTAGATATACTTGATCCAAGTAACAAGTAATTTAATTGGGTTGGTTGCCATGGCCGTCCGGTCATAGGAGAAAAGTAGGATTTAAAGGCCCTCTCTTCCCATTCGATGGGGTCTCCTATGAAGCAGTGAAAGAACTTAATTATAAAATTTATCATGAATGTATTAGATTAGATCTAAAAAAAAATTCATGATTTATTTTGAGTTATTTTCTGTTATGAAATGAGCAATAGGATTACTGTTTATGAAATGTGCTGACCCTTTGTGAAATGAGTCCACACATTTGATGAACAGAAAATAAAATCTTTCAAAATTTAAAAATTATTTTCGAAATGTCAAATCCTGACCTATCAGTCCAAGTACTTAATTAAAAGAATTAAGTGTTGTCTAGTAGGTCTAGAATTATGAATTAAGACCTAAGACAATTGTATAAACTTGTGGGTCAATGGGTTAGATGAATTAGGTCCATAATTGGGTTAGACCTAAGGTTAGCTTAAAAATAGACTAAATGGAGTAATTGGTCAAATCTAATCAAAAGTTGAATTAGATTAGGTCAAGGATACTCTAGACTCAACTTCAATAGTTGTAGTTGAATGGGTCCATATCTTTAACTAGACCAAGATGGACTTAATTCATGGCTACGCGGTGGAGTCCTATTTACTAAGTTGATCAAAATTAAAACTAATGAACCGATTAGTGTCTAAGGTAAGTTCGGCAGTTTTGACCAGTGGTTCTTAAGTGGGAGCTACTCGCATTGATTCGATCATTGACGAGTTAATCGTAAATCCCCACCACTGATCTCACTTACCTGGCCAATCTGGTAAGTTAGATTTTGATTAGATCACTTGGTGATTAGAGCTCACCCATGTCATTAGGTAAATCAGTGTGACTGATTTAGATACTCCTAATGCCAACTTTAATTAAATCCTTTTTTAATCTGACTTGGTGAAGTCAGTGGGAGGATTGAAATTGGCTGGATAATTTCTTCTCTACTATCCTTTAATAAAATCCTTAAAAATTATTAGGTCCCTAAAATGATTAAGTTAAAATGATAACTAGGTCAATGCCTCCCATTAAGTGAGTGATAATGAGTCCATTAGTTCAATGATCATTGGAGGCCCAAAGGCCTGGTGCTCATTGGCTAATGGAATTATCATTCATAATATGATAATTTGGTTGAGTCTTTCTGATGGTGGTTAGGTTGGCCGGCCAAAGTCGGGCCTGATCATTTATTGATCTGATTCACCAAATTAAGTCATGTTAATGGTTGGACCTAACCAGATCTTTTCAGTGGAGGCCAAAGCCTACTGATTAGGTTCTGGGGCAAAATCAATTACTAGAAGTTGTTTAGAGAAACAACTGGTTAAGAACCTACCCATAGATGCACATGGGTTGACCAACCAAAGTTGGGCTCGTGTGTAGTCTGTGTAGATTCTAGTACTCATTAAGGAATTAAAGTAATTCCTCGAATTGGAGGTTAAGGCTACCAGTTTGTAAAAATATTGGAAAAAACTTTAGACTAAAGTCCAAGTCTTAAGTATTAATTTATGTACTAATTGAGGTCTGATTTTTCTTTATATAGCTATGGCCACTACCCTGTCACTCCGGTCATTATTAGATAATGATAAGCTCATGGGACCTAATTTTGATAGCTGGTATCAAAAATTGAAAATCGTCCTTAAGCATGAGCGGATCCTTTATGTAGTAACGGATCCAGCACCTGAGGAGCCAGCTCCGAATGCTAGTAAGGCGATCCGAGACACTTACCAAAAGTGGCTCAATGACCGCACCACCGTCTGATGTATTATGCTGGTAGTAATGAATGACGAGTTCAGCCACAGGTTTGAGAACGCCCAGCTACAGGAGATGCTTCAAATATTGAACGACTCCTTTGGCACGTCTGACGACGTTGAAAGGCACAAAACTAGTTGTGCCATTTTCAATGTTCGGATGAGGGATGGGGCCTCAGTCACTGATCATGTACTGTACATGATCGAGATGATTGAGCGCTTGAGCAAATTGGGTTTTCCTCTACACGAGCAGCTCGGTAAGGATGCGATCCTTAATTCTTTGTCCAAGTCCTTCCTCCCATTCCTTACTCATTTTCGAATGACAAAGCCTGCAGTAAACTACCACAGGTTGTTGGGGTTGTTGCAGAACTTTGAGAAGGATCACCAGCTCCATAAGGAGTCGGTAAATGTAGTGGGAGGGTCTTTTTCTCATCGTCGACCCTTTGAGAAGGGGAAGAAGAACAAGAAGAAGAAGAACAAGAAGGTGCAGCCTCATGCTGGGACGGTTGCACAGGGGCAGACCAAGAAGCGCAAGCCCGACCAGAGCCAGACGGAGTGCTTCTTTTGCAAGAAGCAGGGTAATTATATGATAACTCCTTACAACTTTTTCATTTGTGATACTACTACCTGGGTATTGGATACCAGAAGCCCTTATCATATTTGTAATTCGATGCAGGGTCTGCAGGTCAGTAGGAGATTTGATGAAAGCGAGAGGTTCCTGAACGTTGGAGATGGAAGCAAAGTTTCAGTTCTAGCTTTAGGAATCATGAGTCTTGTAATCAATTCTCGTAATGTAATTCTGAGTGAATGTCACTATTATCCAAACTTTTTATTAAATATTATTTCTGTAGGCCTTTTGACCATGTACGGTTATGATTTTTTAATAAAAAGAAATATTTGCAATATCATTTTGAATGGTGTTACAATGTTTGTTGGATAATTAAATAATAAAATTTACTTACTATCATAGCCTGTTAATGTGGTTCAAAAATTCGGTAAATATCCTAGAATAGATAATGTGTCAGAAGTCTACCTTTGGCACTGTAGGCTAGGTCATATCAATAAGAACAGGATAAACAGGTTGGCTCAAGAAGGAATTCTTGAACTTGGTGATTGTGAATCACTTCCAACCTGTGAGTCTTGTCTTCTTGGAAAGATGATCAAGTCACCTTTTACTGGAAAAGGTGAGCGAGCCAGTGAACTCTTGGGTCTAGTACATTCTGATGTATGTGGACCTATGAGCTCAAGTGCAAGAGGTGGATATTTCTACTTCATAACCTTCACAGACGACCTATCGAGGTATGGGTATGTCTACTTAATGAAGCATAAGTCGGAGTCATTTGAAATGTTCAAACTATTCCGAAATGAGGTAGAAAAATAAACTGAGAAGTGTATTAAAATTATTCGATCTGATCGAGGAGGTGAATACCTTTCCAATGAGTTTCTGACGTATCTAGGGGAGAATGAGATTCTCTCTCAGTGGACTCCTCCTGAAACACCATAGCATAATGGTGTGTCTGAAAGGAGGAATCGGATCTTATTGGACATGGTTCGATCCATGATGGGGTTTGCTGGTCTGCCGATCTTCCTCTGGAGATATGCGCTCGAATCGGCTTGTTACCTTCTAAATAGAGTTCCGAGTAAGTCTGTAGCCAAAATGCCATATGAGATATGGATAGGACGTAAGCCAGTACTCTCGCACCTTAGGGTTTGGGGGTGTTCGGCTTATGTTAAATGTTTAATTACAGACAAGCTTGGACCTAGATCTGACAAGTGTAATTTTATAAGGTACCCAAAAAAGATCAAAGGGTATTATTTCTACCTTGCTGATGAGCAAAAGGTGTTTGTCAGCCTTAAGGCAATCTTTTTAGAAAAGGAGTTCCTTAGTGAAGGAACTGTTGCCTCTAAGGTCGAACTTGACGAAGTTCGACAGGTGAAAAAATCGACACATGTTACTGAACCTGAACCGAATTTGATTAGATCAGATCCGAAGCCCATTGATTATGCACCCTTAAGGCGGTCTGGTAGAGTACCACATCAACCGGACAGATACTATGGTTTCTTGATCCGGATGGCGATCCTGTCGAACTTGATGAAAATGATGAGGATCCGATCACCTACATGGATGCAATGCAGAGACCTGACTCTGAGAAATGGCTAGAGGCCATGAAATCTGAAATGGAGTCCATGAAGGTCAACGATGTGTGGACATTGGTTGACTCACCCGAAGGAGTGAAACCCATCGGGTGTAAGTGGGTCTTCAAGAGGAAGAGGGGCGCAGACGGAAAGGTGGAGACCTATAAAGCTCATCTGGTTGCCAAGGTATATCGTCAACGTTATGGTATAGACTATGACGAGACGTTTTCTCCTGTGGCAATGCTCAAATCCATTCGGATTATGCTTGCGATAGCTGCCCATCTAGACTATGAAATCTGAAAGATGGAAGTGAAGATAGCTTTCCTAAATGGAGAGCTGGACGAAGAGGTGTATATGATACAACCTGAAGGGTTCACATCCACAGATGAGTCTAAGGTATGCAAGCTACAAAGGTTCATTTATGGACTTAAGCAGGTATCTCGGAGTTGGAACATACGTTTTGATAGGACGATCAAAACGTATGGCTTTGTTAAGAACGGAGAAGAGCCCTGCATTTATAAGTGGGCTAATGGTCCAGTAGTAGTATTTTTTATATTGTATGTGGATGACATTCTCTTAATTGGGAATGATGTCCCTGCATTACAGGAAATAAAGATTTGGCTATCATCACAGTTCTCCATGAAGGATCTGGAAGAAGCTTCCTACATCCTAGGGATGAGAATCTATAGGGATAGATCCAAAAGGTTGCTTGGCTTATCCCAATCCACATACATTGATACTATGCTGAAAAGGTTCAGCATGAAGAATTCCAAGAAAGGCTATCTACCGATAGGCCATGGAATTTCTCTCTCGAAAAGAGATTGTCCGACAACACCTCAAGAGAGAGAGCGTATGGGTAGGATTCCATATGCTTCGACAGTGGGATCTATCATGTACGCCATGACATGTACACGACCAGATGTGGCATACTCACTAGGGGTAGTGAGTAGATACCAATCTGATCCAGGAGAGAATCACTGGAAGGTTGTTAAAACTATCCTGAAGTATTTAAGAAATACTAAGGACCAGTGGCTTGTATATGGTGAATCGAACTTGAGACTTATAGGGTTTACAGACTCTAGTTTCCAGTCTGACAGCAAGAGTGTGTCAGGATTTATTTTTATCCTTAATGGTGGGGCTGTCTGTTGGAAGAGTTTCAAGCAGCACACTGTGGCTGATTCAGTATGCGAGGCGGAGTATATTGCTGCATCAGATGCTGCCAAAGAAGTGGTGTGGCTGAAGAAATTCATCACCAAGCTCGGAGTAGCACTCTCCCTTGTTGGTCCAGTTTTGCTCTACTGTGACAGCTCTGGAGTCATTGCTCAGGCGAAGGAACCGAAGGCACACCAGCAGACGAAGCATATTCTGCGCCACTACCATCTCATTCGGGAGATCGTGGATCGAGGTGACATCGACCTTCAGAAGATCGACGGGAAGGAGAACCTGGCCGACCCATTCACTAAAGCCATTGCGGTGAAGGAGTTCAACGACTACAAGATGAAGATGGGTATTAGATACTGCACCGATTGGCTTTAGGCCAAGTGGGAGATTATTGGGAATAGTATCCCAAAGTCAATCGTCAGCCTGTTGACGGTTGTGCTCCTTTTGTATTAGTACATGAATTATAAATAAATAAAAATTATTTTGGTATTTTTTCATCACAAATATTTCATCTTCTAAGAACTCCTGTGTTGTGGTGAAGTCCTTAGGACCATTTAGACTCGACAAAGGAGGATTTATCGCTTAGTCCTTAAACCTGTTCGCAACCAAATGATACGTTGTTACCAAGGACGATAACATTTATCGAGCATAGGTCATTGTGTGCCATATGGGTTGGTTGTCCTCGTAATCAAAGAGTGTGGAGACACTGGTATGGCATACAGATGAGATGTAATGGTACATCTGCACTGAACGTGACCGACTCTGGAGCTATTTCTGCTGTCAAGATTTGCTCCGATGGGATATGGGTATAAATGTTCCTCCGACCTGAGACCGCCACGATGACTTGGAAGCAACTCACTGTACTTAGGCACTGGACTACCTGAATTTCTAATTCAGTGATGGAAGGCTGCTGGGTGTAGTCAAGTACTTGACTTGTCGGTGCGTGTGTCAAGATGGGATTGACCACTCCAGTTTAGGAGCTGTGTACAGTTGTGTTTCAATTTAGCAAAACCTTGGCCAGGGTAGTCCTAGTGAGGAGTCACAGGATTAATTGAGTTGAGCACGATTCGGATGATCTCATCAGGATTGTCAGTTTAACCCTGAGTCGTCCTAAACACAGGGGTCAAAAGGGATGAATTATACGGTAACCATATTCATGTAGGTTCTGAATGTTGCGATTGCGACTATTCGACCTATCCGGTCGTCGGGTACCATTGTTAGATAGTCACTTCGATTAGTACAGGAATTGGTTCCTGTGCTACCGGCTTAGGTTTGAACCTGCGGGGTCACACACATTAGAGGTTCCTTTCTGATCTGATGGCTGATTATGAGTCTTATGTGTCTGAGACTCTATGATTGAGAATTAGGATTCTCTGATCATAAGTTCCACACATTTTGGGTACCGGGGTCAAAATTTTGAATTTCAAATTTTGAATTTGAAATTTAAACTCTTTGATCAGAGTTTCATATCGATGGTCTCTGATGCCTAATTGCCCATCGGATTTGGACTCAATATTTATGAGAGATTTAATTAGTGATTTGATCGCTAATTAACTCAATTTGATTGAGTAATTATTTTTAGATCAAGTCCAATTGAATTGGATTCAGTTTGGATTGACCCGATTAGGTTAAGTGTTGATCTAATCGCTAAGGTGGCTTAGTCCCTGATTTGATCAGGGGTTAGGTTTAGTTAATTCCTGATTTGATTAGGATTTTATTGAGCCTAATTAAGCCTAATTGTGTTGGATTTAATCTGGTCTAGTTATGCTTAACCTATTTTAATTAGGTTGGCTCAATTTGAATCAAACCACTTTGTTTTAAATTCCCTGCGCCACCCAACTTCCTTGCACCCATTTGAATTCATGAGAAGAAATTTTCTCGTGAATTTTCTCTCACACAAAGCTCTCTCACGCCTATATTTCTGTGCACCAATTATTTGGATTAACTTGGTTTGTTATCCATCCAAATTCAAAGGGGTTTTGAATTTGAATGGATAACCAAATAATCATGCGGCAGCTTATCCTCTTTTGTGCGCCCCATATTCCACACGAGAAATGGTTTCTCGTGAAAGTCTCCACACACAAAAAAAAGGCCATGCCATCTCTTCTTTCTCACACAAATGGATGAGGATAAGATTGGTTGACACTTGAATTCAAATTTGATTTGAATTTAAATGAGCAACCACCTCTTCTTATCCACTCACACACTTTTAACATCTCTTGCGATGTTTTATAAAATGAGAAAGGTAGGGGGCATGGGAAAAGAAAGAAAGAAGAGAAAAGGGGCGTGGGGAGGTTCTGAAAAAATTTTGAAGTGTTCAAAATTTACCGAGAGGAGAGAAAAAGGAGAGAGAAGTGGGCGTAGGGTTTTTGGTGTGTACCCTAGGGTTTCTACCTAGGGTTCGAAAAGTGAGATTGGTGTGCCACGAGTGTCGTGAGTCCACCAAATTTCAAGGAGAGATCCATCAGCCTCTCAACCAATCGTGCAGATGATCCGGAGCATCCAAGGAGTCGGTACACATCGATCGAAGAAGTTCGATCAACATCAGCCATCAAAAGGGTGAAATCACGAACTAGCATTCATGAGGAACCAATCAGACGGGAGCTTCGTGTGGATGATCCACAGAGATCAGATACTAGTGTGGCTGCAACATGACGATCAGAGTCCCCCGACGGTGATCAGATTGCGGTGATCGACTACCCGCAAAAGGTGATGTGTTCTGAACACAATACAGTAAAAAGTTTACTGTTTCAAATTTGAATTTCAAATTTAAATGCATGCTGTTGTATCATATTTAGATCCTAGTGTAGGGTTAATTAGTATTAATTAATGAGATTAATTAATAATTCTGCTGTAAAATAATAATTTTAAAAAAGTTTTAAAATTACCATTTTGCCCCTGCACTGAATTTTTGCTTCGCTTGCACCCTTAATTTATATGATCCATAACCTTAGACATCCAATAATTGAAGTTTCATGAATCTTATTCATGTAAGTTATTAGCAAGTAATTAAGTTAGAATTAACTTATCAAATAAGTAATCCCAACGGAAAGAGGAATTGGGTCTAACGATATGCTAGCAAAGTTACCATGAGCCCAATGGATTTCTCTAAACCCAATTGACATTTCATAAACTCAATTACTTATTCCAAGCCTAATCCTTTTATTATGTGACCTCATAGGTTCAATTCTATCTGGTAGTAAGACATACAATGATCTTTATTATCATATCATTGAAACTCTTTTCAATGGGTCAGAATAATTTCACTCTAACTCAATAAGAATTGTCGATCCAGAACAATCCTAGTAAGCTCTCACAATCCACTAGTGACACCTAGCAGTATGTAGTGGCAACCCAGTAAAATTGAAATGAACCTCTAGATATAGTTAACGTGTGATTCAGTCCCTCTATCGTGAGTCCCGACTAGATGGCAGGTCATGGATAAATCGTCAAACCTCAACATCGATCATATGATAAATTCAATCAGCTTAAGTCCATATGTGATTCTATAAAAACTCTTTTCCATCAATCACACTGCTATGGCCATAGACTTAAGGACCCAGCCTCTTAAATCTTATGGGACTATTTCCTTCTGCTAGGATCGATAGATCCCATTTTGATGCACACCCCACTCCTACAGTGGACCAATTATCGCCAACATCCATTACAAGGGCTTTTTGAGACCCATGTTGATGTGTCAGTCAAACTCCAGCAGCCTCACTGCGAGCAGTAGTGTTATCTCAGATCAAAGGACCAGTCATATAACTGCAGCATCGAGAAAGTCACTAACGAGTGAGCAGACATTAATATGACTTCTTGTATTGGTCACGCTCAATACTAGTTGTTCTCTAACAACCATCTGCATCCTCCTCCAGTGTCTCTACACTGCAGATTCGAGATCCATCTGTCCGAAAGAAGCGATCTGTGCTCTGATTTATCCGGATCAATCACCATTCTCATGATGATCCAACGACCAGAAAAAATTTAGGAATCAACCATTAATGACATATGCCTCAAATTCTCAACTCTTTGAGAATATGTGTAATCATCTTGTTAATCTCTTGGATGATACATGGATATATAGACATGAATGGTAATATAACTGTCCAATAAGTATAAAATCATATCCTAAAGATATGAAATATCTCAGCCAAGATTGACTTCTAGGACATACATCCAACAATCTCCCACTTGCACTAAAGTCAATCTATCATGTACCAAGTCCTATCTTCACAAGACAAGCTATAGTCTTAGGCTAGCCAAGTGACTTACCAGTGGATCATCCACATCACATATGAAGTTTGCTCTCTGCACTTCTATATATTTCTACTTGAGGCAGTCGCGTGTTTTGCTATTCTATGTGCTTGGATATCTGGTGAGACCCAGACTCCTTAGTAAGGGCTATGGTGCTATTGTCTTTGCAGTATAGTATCACGGCATCTGATGGTATGACAACTAATTCTGCAACTAACATTATAATTAGAATGCATCTTACACATCTACAGTGTACTCAGCTTCCATTGATCGATTATTTAGAATCCTTCCAAGATATCGACATAGGAACACATCCATGATGTAGGCATTATACCATCAACATCAGACATAAAGTCTGAATTGGTGTATCCTCCCACTCCTAGCTTTGATCCTTCTCCGAATATGTCCTCAGTTTTTTTTAAGAGCTTAAGGATGTTTTCATAGCAATCCAGCACTTACAGCCTGGATACAACTGATATCTACTTGTGATAATCACGATATAATCAATTCAAGTACTTTATGGCATATGACTATGTCCGAGAGGGTAGCAGATCTCTCTTCGAGATTTCTATGCTGAATGCTTTCAGCGTCCGATCTCTGTACTTTATCTGTAAAAATATAAGTATTCAATTGCATCTATCTCTATAGATCTTTAAAATGCTCACTTTGTATCTTTAATGGAGAAATCTATATTCAACCATATTTTAACCGATGTCAGTATTGGACACTCCCACTGACCCTTTTAAAATCCATAATTGCTCATATCTGATCAAATAATTTGATCTTATCATTGAAATGAATGTTCCAACTCCAAGGATATTGTGGTCTTTGTTGTCACCTATCATAAGAAGTAAAATCCATAGGCTATTCCATATAGAAATCTTCAAAAGATCTCTACTCAGGAAAGCTATTTCACATCCTTTCTTAGAGTCGATGTCTCACATCACCTTGTTATAGATTCTAAGATCATCTCTATATTCTCTATCTCTCATGAGAAATGATTTTCTCTATATCTTCTATTAAGCATACTCAAGTACCTTTCGAGAGGATTGAAGATTCTACTATGTGTACGAGATGGAGAAGGAATACACGTCTACTGGCTTATGATTAATATGTTCTTAAGGTCTCAAGGCTCCTTGCTCTTCAGAGATACTTTCTTAGAGCTTAACTTTCCTCCCACTGCTTCATCTTAGTTAAATAATTTTTCAAGAAGATAGCATCGAGTCACAATCATATTGTAATCTCATCAGAAATTAATATCTCAAACTCTTTTAGGAAGAGCTTTATAGACCTATCCTCTAACATATCCATCTGCTGTCCTAGACACAGGTTAGACATTTTTAAATCTCAAAATAATCAAGATTCAGTTCTCACCATGTCATATCTTATATAATATGGTAGGAACAGGTTTAGAAAGAACCCAATTTCATAGAAATAAAGCATGTCCCTAAAGAAATATAAATAAATCAGTGAATTTTATTATAGACCAGATCATATCTCATATAGTCCCATGACTCTTCTTGTCTCATTGAGCTGAGATTTACTAAGAGGGATCCAATATAAAGCAATACCATTTTAGGAGATAATCAAGAAATTTTTTTCAATGGTATTGTATCCTCAATCCGATCGAAGTACCTTCAAAATTTTTTCGATTTGTTTCTCTACTTACATCTAAATTCTTTGAATCTTTCAAAAATTTCAGATTTGTATCTTATGTATAAAGTAGAGACAACTCCTTGGTTAGCACATCACATGGGCTACACACATCAAATGTGTACAAGGATAAGTATCTCAGTGGTCTTTTTCTTCCTGTCCCACAAGAGTAGCTTTGTTATATTTTCTCAAAGAGATGATGCACAAACTAGATTTGACTCAACAGTCAATGAGCCCAAATTCATATTTTTTCAGTTTGTTAATCATTTCTTCTCTAATATGACTTAGCTATAGGTTCCACATATACTTTAAATTTATCTCAATTTTAGATTTCTCAAATCCAATGACATTCACTACTTGCTCAAGTAAGTTCACATATGCATCATCATGCAAATGATAGAGACTGTCTCTAAGAACTAAATTTAAATGATGATCTCAAAAGACAGATACCTATGACCGCAGCAGCAACTATTGCCCTATAGCCAATTCAAGGGTTACTTCCTCAGCCCTCTACCTTCCTATCGACTCTACACTAGAGTCTGTAGCTCAACTAAGAGAAGAAAAAATCGTAAGGACAGTATTGAGCAATTTCGACATACCTACTCTAGGTGTGTCTTTGTTTCTTTAGACTCTTCAGGTATTTACCTCTGAATTCTTTCAAGGTTCTTTTGTTATCAATACTTTGACCAATTCAGATAAAGTACAATGATGGTCTTTCATATGGTAGTTTACCATAAACTATCCATATAAACTAATCAGGGATCGCAGGATCAAATCCATAAGGAATTCCTTATGCATGGTTATGTCGAGCTTTTTGAGCTCTTTAATGTCCTCGATCATTATCAAATAATGATCATAGACTGACTGTCCATCATGCATCACATATGCTGTGTGACTCTGGTCACCTCACAACACTTGTGGATGAATCAACATGTCGTTGGCAGTGTACATGTCCTCATACATAGCACCTATCTTTATTGTCATTGTCCATCCACTCGTCAAGTATAGCTCGTTGATTATGGGTTGGATGGGTTGTTAACATTAGAATAATTTGGTAGAGAATATTACTTAATTTTTTAAAATTAAGAATAATTCTTAAGTTTGTAAGTCAGTCTATGTACTCGATTTCAATTAATCGATTGATATCTAGGATTCAAGCTAGAGGGTTGGAAGCTGACATAATAAACAGTAGAGAACAAAGATTTTAATTGGATGTTTATACTCATTTTATGATTTGCTCTAGAAATTTTTAGATGCAAAAAGAGACTCCCATTATTTTATCAGAACTCCTATACTCTCTGGGTGGAGAAATGAAAACTCTAACGTGACAATTAGATTTCTAGTGGGTGTTACGGTCCCACTGATGCCGTACACCTCACCTAACAGTTGTTGGTAACATAAATAAACATCGATGTATGGACAACTCTTTGCCCAGATACTTTTCTAAGCATATTGCAGCCATTTGGTCTCTAAGTCATGTAGACTCACCTAACAGTTATTGCCTGCACTTCTTAGTTAAGTCAGACCCACTATTCACAAGCAGATGTAAAGCCGTCATTGGGTCCCTCATCTAACAGTTATTGGGCCCAACCCCACCTTTACCTTGCAGCAACTCTTTGTTAATAGAGTGGTTGTGTGTTCCCGATGTAAATGAACCATTGTGACCCATCGAGAACAATCAACGCTGGTAGCACGCCCGCATATCTATAACGATAGAAAATCTTAGACTTAATATTTTATGAAGAGATTTGGATTTAGATTTTATCTAATCAGTCATCACATGACTGATATAATTGGCATGAGCTAAATCAAACCACCAAGCAACCATATTTGTGACTCAATCTTTCAAATTAGCCAGATAAGTAGAGATTGGTGGAGGTCCCCCCATTATTTTTCTTAAACATCAATAAATTGGTCAGGTAAGCAAACGAAACCAATTAAATAACTACCTTTCAATTACTTACCTTAGACATCAATTGGACAATTGATCAGAATTGGTTAGCTCAAGTGAATCAGGCTCAAATCAACAAGCCAAATTAGATCCTTAGGTTAATCGATTCTACATATGGGACTCAATCGATTTGATCAATAACAATTGTATGATCATTAATTTAATTGATCTAACTCAATTCAACACTTGACTCGATTTAACCAATTATTTAATTGAATTAGACCCATATGTCCCAAATCAAAAACCTTAGATGTAATCCTATTACATGACATAATTTTTGATTTTTTCATGACCAAAACCCTTATACACAAATACAAATTTTATATTCTAAAATCATATTTCAGATCTAAATACTTTGTATGAAAGTAAGTATTAAAATATAAAAATAATTTTTAAGTTCTAACATACAAACATATATCACATATATGCATGTAAAATCAAATCTTAAACAAAATTTCAGATCTAAATATGATATTATATGTCTCATATACTAATCATAGATTAGATTAAATTCAAATTTATGATTTAAATATATAATTATATATCATACATATGAATCAAAATTCAGTTCACAAAAAAATTTAAATTTCATGCATGTATCTATTTCACATGAACTAAAACTCTTTCTAAATTAATTTTCAGATCTATGCATGCATCAACATATCAACTATATATTCTAGAATTAAATCTAAAATTAAATTTTAGATTTGAAGATCCATCCATACATCTCATGTATCAAGAAAAAATTGATTTTAAATTTTTTTAAAAAATATGTATATTAAAATTTAGCATATGAAAATCTGTGGCTCTGATACCACTATTGGATTTCGAAGTTTGATGCATGTATATATATTTCAAAACTTATATATTAACACAGAATGTCACCCCCAATACCCATTTATCATTTTACTATTATCGTATAGATAGATATAGATAGATAGATAGATAATAATTTAAAATATTCTTTATTTTTATCATACTATTTATGATTTTATTTTTTATTTAAAAAATATAAAAATAAAAAAATAAAACTTTACACGTGACATTGCAGAAGATTGTCCTATAATCTTACGTGTCAATACGGAATGCCACCTCTAATATCCATTTATCATTTTATACTATTATTATATAGATTGATTTAAAATATTTTTTATTTTTATCATACTATTTATGATTTTATTTTTTATTTAAAAATATAAAAAAATAAAAAATAAAATTTGACATGTGACATTGTAGGAGATTATCCAATAATCTTACGTAAAAACATAAAATACCATCCCTAATACCCATGTATCGCTTTACTATTATTATATAAATAGATTTAAAATATTTTTTATTTTTTTATCATACTATTTATATGTTTATTTTTTATTTAAAAATATAAAAAATAAACTTGACATGTGGTATTGTGAGAGATTATCCTATGATCTTACATGTCAATAAGGAATGTCATCCCTAATATCCGTGTATCATTTTATTATTATTATATGGATACTTGTAACTTCTTAAACCTATCCCATTTCATCAAAAAAAAAATCTCAAATCTTGATGAAGCCATGATTTGATCCAAGACCATTTGGTCCAACTAGTAAGGACATACTAGCTTAGTAAACCTAGAGATAGGAGTTTTTGATTTTTGTATTTTACATGTCACCCTCCAAATCTAGGATATAACACGATTATGTTACCAAGGATGCTCTCTTCGATAGCATAAAGCTAATATACATAATCAACTAAAATCTATCATAAATAAAATATAATTAGATCAAATAATTATATTCAATTTTAATCATTTATTAAATAATTAAATCAAGATTGAATCAGAGCATCTATATCTAATATAAAATATCAAAATTTATATCTTATAATTCATAAATAATTGACTATAAATTCATAATAATTCAATAAACTAAGTTCAGCTATAAAATTTTTAAGGTTGCTAGTGCAGGCCTCTAAGTCTAGATCCTTCATCGTTCTTAGTTGTCTTATTCATTTAGGAAAAAATAAAAAAGATATGAGCTACATCGACTTAATAAGTAAAATTTATACTTTCTTTCTAAATCAAACATAAGTTTTTCTATGTTAGTACATTATTAAGAAAATAATAAATATTACTATTGCTGTAGAAATCTTTCTTGGATTGGATTGGCTGGAGTTGATCGACGACTGCAGGTTGCGATAGTAGGACGGTAGTGGCAAGACCTGCAAGATAAGTCCCCAACCAGAGTTGGCTCCTACAGAGATCTTTTGATGCTCAAGTCAGAATTATGAAACATATGGGAAGGAGTGAGCATGTCAGGAGAGAAGTGATTTCATTTGTTAAGGGTCCCCTATGGTCATTTATTTATAGCCAGAGACTGAAGAGCTATGAGAAAGAAGGAGAATTATACGGTTAGTCTTACTTATCGGACGTGATATGCCCATTTTTTTCTATTTTATCTGAAGAGATATATTTGTTATCTCTTATCTTATTGGGAATGCCAGCTCAAGAAGGAGAATCGATGGTTAGCCCTACTTTATTAAGCAAGATATTCTTGTTATTTTCTTTCTTATCTGCCTCAGGTAGGTTGTCATGTGGATTATGAGATTTTCTCCGGCTAGCATAAATCGGATACTATTGCTATAGAATTCTATCTTGGGTCAGCTCAGCTAGAGCTAGACGGTGACTGTAGGACGGTGATGGCAGAATGGCAATGGTAAGACCTACAAAATAAGTTTTTAATCAGAGTGGGCTCTGGTAGGGATCCTCCGACACTCAAATCAGAAGTCTGAAATAGATGAAAATGAGTGAGCATGTTAGGAGAGAAGTGGTACATTGGAATCTCTTGTGGATCTTAATTTATAGATAGAGACTGAAGAGCCATGAGAATTAAAAAGAATCACGCAGTTAGCCTAAACTTATCAGATAAGATATGCCCATTGTTTTCTATTTTATCTGGAGAGATATATTTGTTATCTTTTATCTTATCAGAAATATTGACTCAAAAAGGAGAATCGACTACTAGCCCTGTTTTATTGGATGAGATATTCTTGTTATCTTCTTCCTTATCTGTCCACTGTAGGTTATCATATGGATTCTAATATTTTCCCCAGCTGGTATAAATTAGACACAATATTTTTTCAAAATATTAGCAAACATCGGCTATCATCAAGATTGGATTGGGTTCAGCTTCCTTATGCATTGGGTTCATTTAAAAAAAGAATTTTCTATCCATAATAATTATAAAATAAAATATTTCATAGAACATATAATAAAATAAGTTATAAATCAGTCATACATACATAAATCATGAAAATTTTGTAAACATGATTCGTAAATCTTTCGTATCATGTATTCATATCATCGTTCAAAATGTTGTCCTCAGATATTTATGCTACGTTTAGTTTATACTTGTGACAAGGCTAGTGTTCTTAATTAACGGAGTTCTTATTTTCGTATACAAACTTAGTACCTGTTGACATGGCTTATATTCGTATAGATGCTAGTTTCGGATATTAATTTTTTTAATTATAGAGATTTATTCATAGCTATTTGAGAGTTTTTAAAATATTTATATATTTTTTTTAAAATATCATATATGTATATGTGAAAAACAACAAAATTCATGCTTAAAAAAATATACTATTTTTAAAAAATATGTTTATGGAATCACTTGTCATAATAAAACATGCACTTTCATATATCATATATTGATCTTTATTTTATCAAAAATATGATTTCATCATCAATAGATCATTTGCATAAAATATAAAATAATTTTAAAATAAATAAGGAATGTAAGATTTACTTATTTTATTCATCCTATATTTTCATATTTTATTAGAAAATCTGTTAATCCTATTTAAAATATCCAAAATATGATCAATTTTTATTTGATGAATTCAATAAAATTAGATCATAAGGAAAGAAGATTGATGATCGGATGATTGGTCTGATAGGTTGTCCAGACATTGAGGCAATTTGGGGTCTTCTAGTTGAGGGTTAGATCTAAGTGACTCGATCAGAAAATCATGAGATACGGATTGGATCAAGATTAAGATCGATCAACATAATTTATCAATAATAGATTTCAAAGATACTTGATATGGTTGAGATAATAGGTTCGACGGGCTATTTGAACACTAGGGCGGTTCACGGCCTTCTTATCGAGGGTCAACTCAGACTCATGGAGCAGGAAGATGGGACTCTGTCCTGAGATGCATAAGTATTTTTAGAGAGAAAAAGTGAATGAAGAGAGAGAAAGTAGAGAGGGATTGAGTCTTCTTCTTATTTCTTTTATTTTCTTATTTTTTAAGAGAGAGAAAGAGACGAAGGGTAGAGAGAAATCTAGAGAGAAAGAGAGAGAGAGAGATAACTCTTCTTTCTCTTTCCTTTTTTTTTGTCTTTCTTCTTCTTCTTTCTTTCCTTTTTCCCTTTTCCTTTTGGGCCGGACAAGGAGAAAGGTTGGGAGGGTGTCTAGAGGTCTGATAGCCATGGTGGGGCATGGTCAGCACAGGCAGCAATGGACGGTCAGTAGTAGTGACCACTCTCGATCAAGAAAATCATAGAAAAAATATAAAAAATGGAGGATCTAACCCCCCCCCCTTCTTGGATCTTCAGTCATTAGCCGCTTATTAATGGCCATGGCTTCATCAAGATAAGCTGTAGGGAGGCTAGGCAACCCAATCGACGGTCCAAGAAAAGCAAAAAAAAAGGTTGAAAAAATAAGGGATTTCTTCGTAGTGGGTTTTTGGTGAAGTTGGTGGCCGGTGGTGGTGGCTAGGGTCAGAAAAAAAGAAAAGAAAAAAAAAAGGAAGGATCGGGGTCTTACCTTGGCTTTGGTGGCATCTCGAAATCCAACTGGTGGGCACAAATCTAGGAAAATTAGCAAAATAGTGAAGGAAAAAAGAGAAAGAAGAGAGGATCAGTGCCGGTCTAGAGTGCTTTGGAAGGAGGAGAGGATAATCTATGGGGGATTTCCTTGGGTTTTGGTTCTTGAATAGAATAAAAAATCTATCGCAAATAAAATATAATAAAAGGTTCAATTCTAATCATTTATTAAATAATATAATTAAACCAAGACTGGTTCAAGCATCTAAATCCAATATCACATACCAAAGCCATATTTTATAATTCATAAATAATTGACTATAAAATTATAATAATCTAATAAATTAAGTTCATCTACAAAATTTTTAAGATTGCTAGTGTAGACCTCCAAGTCTCGATCTTTCATCATTCCTAGTAGTCTTATTAATTCTTTAGAAAAAAAAAGATAAAAAAAATATGAGCCACACCAGCTCAGTGAGTAAAATCTATATTTATTGGACAAACATAATTTTTTTTATGATAATACAGCATCAAAAATAATAAATATTATAAAATAAAATATTTTATAGAATATATAATAAAATAAGTTATAAACCAGTCATGCATGTATAAATCATGAAAATTTCATAAATATGATTCGTAAGTTATTCTTGTCATGTGTTCATATTATGGTTTGAAATATTGCTCTCAGGTATTCTTGTTACAGTTACTTTGTATCTGTGATAGGGCCAGTATTTTTAATCAATGAAGTTCTTTATTTTATATACCAACTTTATACCTGCTGGCAGGATCTGTGTTTGTATGGACCCTAGCTCTAGATATTGATTTTTTTTCAATGCTAAGGATTCATTCATAGTTATTTGAGAGTCTTTAAAATATTTATATATATTTTTTAAAATATACATATATATAAATATAAAAAAATAAAAATTATTTTTAAAAAATATATTATTTTTAAAAAATATATTTATGAAATTACTTATCATAATAAAACATACTTTTCATATCTCATATGCTAATCCTTATTTTATGAAAAATATTATTTCTTCAGCAATAATGCATTTGCATAAAAAATATGATAATTTAAAAATAAATAAGGAATATAAGATTTACTTATTTTGTTCATCCTATATCTTCAAATTTGGTTAGACAAATTTATTATTCTTATTTAAAATATCAAAAAATACATGATCAATTTCTATTCGATGAATATAATAAAATTAGATCATAAGAAAAAAAGATTGTTGACTGAGTGGTTGGTTTGACAGGCTATCAGGGCATTAGGGCAATTCAGAACCTCCTAGTTGAAGGTTAGATCTAAGTGACTCGATAAAAAAATCATGAAGTATTGATTAGATTAGGATTAAGATCAATCAATAGGGTTAATCAATAACAGATTTCAAAGATACTCGATATGGTTAGGATAATCGGTTCGATAGGTTACTCGGGCATCAGGGTGGTTCAAGGCCTTCTTGCGAGGGTCAAATTGGGCCCTTAGAGCAAAAAGATAGGACTAGCAACCTTTGTACTAAAGTCGATAAAGAAGCAATTAAGTGTCTATTAAGCCTCTCCTTCTTTAACCATTAGGGTGAGTGATTCTTGAGTAGCAAGCCCAAGCAGAAGTTAAGGTGATTGAGACCCGAGTGAAAATTAAAAATCAAGGCATAGATTAAAAAATATCTAGATTGGCTTGCTAATATAGTCGTTTTACATAGCAAATTAGCCTGGAACGGCAGTAAGTTATTCGAACATTGCCTATTGCCAACTTGGAATAGCATCTGCCGTCCTCCCTATAGTTGACTGAGGCTTCTGAAAAGAGTGAACAATAGCTAAAAGGGCATGATGATAAGGAGTAAATAAGTGAGATTCAATGAAATGAATAGGTTGAATGAAAAATGCAAGAAGATCTCATACCTGTGGCTTAGTTGGAGGATTGACAATTGGAGATGTCTGATTTGACGAGATAACAAATTGCTGCGAATGCCTATCAAAAATCGATATAGAAATGTCATCCGGAGTCTTGCGAGCCGACCTTTTCCCCAAGCATTTCTTTTTAGTCCTTGAGAAAAACAACTTGTAAAAGCAGTTAGTCCTTGCTTCTAGATAGGTAGCTAGTCTTCAGGCTGCTGTGAGGATTGTTGTCCCTGCAGCGAAACTAATTAATTTTTTCGGTAGCTATATATTAAGCCATTTTGTTTGACTACTCTCCCATATAATTCAAATTATTTTCTGGCCATGAATCAAACACGAAAGATATGGCTATTCCGATTTCTATTACAATTAATTTCAATTTCGATTTCATTATAATTTCTGTCGCAAACCAAACATGCCCTACATTCTGCCTTCTCATCTCCTATCTTTCTAATCCCCGAGCCTAACCTTCCGTATAGATTAAGCCCATGATCATGCAAGTGGTATGTCGTCTTTGTAAATGTAATAGTAGTCAGCATTAGCAGGTGTGAGCGTGTGCATACAGAATGCTTCAGTAGGCATTTTGCAAAGTTAGATGAAATAGTAGTCAGCATTAGTATATGTCGTCTTTGTAATGCCCACCCATTTTCGTGCATCATCTTACCTGACCTAGGCCGGTGCTAGCTCCCGTACCGACCAGGAATCAAACCTCCTATCTCATGGTTAGAGGGTTACAGGTGATAGCATGGAAAATAAAACTTGATGATTGTAGAATCTTTATGTATTTAGTCAATTTTTGATGAAAGAAACATATTTGATTGACTTTTATGTGAGAGAGGTGTGGATCACCATCTGACAAAAAGGACAGTGGATGGAATATTTTTCACCCATATCACGAAGTCATTTGTAAGTTGGCATTTTATAACCCATTTTGCTAGTTTTTTTTTTTTGGGTAACCACCCCATTTTGCTAGCTGAAACTTGAAAAAAAAAACATTTCTTTTCTACGGCCTGCTTTATTTCATGCCAGAAACTGGTTCCTCTATCAGTTCGCTAAAGCCAAAATTGCGTGAACAAATCTCTCCCAAAGGACATCAAGCAATAAAAGAAATTATATGAAAGAAAAACAGAGATTTACAAGTGTCTTGCTTTACCTCCACGGGAAGAATAGAAGGACTGCCCTAAATACGGCCTCAACATTGTTGGTCAATGGTCAATGGTCAAGGATGGACAAGGAAAGAAATGAAACACGTTTCACCATCCTCCCTTTCTCCATCTATGTCGAAAAGTTTGAGGCTATTACTCTTCCATTCTCCTCTTCCTCGTCCCTTATGTTCTTCATCCTTTCCTTGCAAGTCTTAATTGCCGGCATGAGCATAAGGACCCTCCGACAAACACCCCTATCCGACACCTACATCTTTCATGAGTTCTCGTATCGTCAATACGACATCTGTGAAGCGTCTTCGGACGGTATGCTACGAAAAGAATTGGGTCAGCTCTCAAGGAGTATTTCTTGGAAAATCGCCCCTCCTATACTCTCTCCCCCTCTTGTTGTTGGAGGTCACCATAATATTATTAACATCAAATGCAATTCACCACGTCCTTAAACACCTTGGCCAATCTCGAGTTGTCTCGCAAATGGTGGTATGACTTTTTAACCCTGTTCTCCCACTCTATCTTCCTCTCGTTATGAATATGAACCATGAAGCATCCAACTGCCTCATGCATACAATTAGAGATGCTAATTCCTACAAGGAATGAGAGTTGCCAATTCATACTCTCTCTCTCTCTCTCTCTCTCTCTCTTATTGTGAATATGAACAATGAAGATTAATTCAATGGGGTTCGGATTGTACCTTTCGCATACAAGAATGATGGATCTTTTTGCAGGATGTCGGCCATCGGATCGCACTTTGCATAACTTTCAAAGCCCTCCAGCTTCTTTCTTCCATCAATTAGCACAGACGGTGCTTTGAAAGCTATGCAAAGCGCGATCCAAGGATTGACACTGTGAAAGAAGATCGATCAATCATTCTTTAATGCGAAAGATACAATCCCAACCAAATCAAACTGTCTAATTAATTTATACAACTAGAGATGTCAATTCATATATACAAGGCCATTAACTATCATCACAAAGACAACCATGACATGTTATAACAAATTCAGATTCCTGGAGCAAATCCTTCTACCAAATAGTGACTAATGAACAATTAAAGCTCCATCATAAGAATGATTATCTGAGTCTTGGAGTATTATTGTCCTGGCGTGGCACAGACGGGCATACTACTGGGGCGGTCGGTGCTGGGGCAGATCAAGAAGTTTCGGAGGACCGTGTTCCCGGCGCGCGGCACCTTCCTCCTGGACACCCTCTCCTTCTTCAGCCTCATACTCTCTCTCTTCACCATAGGCATCAAGACCGACCTCAACCTCATCAAGAAGCCCGGCAAGCGTGCGCTCATCATCGGCATCGTTGGCTCCGTTCTCCCCTTCGTCCTCTCGTCCTCGGCCATCATGGCGATGCGGCCCCTCTTCCCTTCGGACCTCCGTAGCACGGTCCTCTTGGTTTTCGCTTCCCGCCTCTCCCTCTCGTCCTTCCCTGTCATTGCCGACGCCCTCGGCGAGCTCCACCTCCTCAACTCCGAGCTCGGCCGCATAGTCGTGTCAGCCGCACTCGTCACCGACGTCTTCAGCTGGGTTCTTTTTGTCGCTTTCACCACGTACGGGCTGGTCACGGAGGCCCGGAGCCCGGCGTGGGCGGCTGCCAGCGTGGCGGCGTTTGCACTGCTGGTGCTCTTCATCGTGTTCGTGGCACGGCCAGCGACCAAGTGGGTGGCGAAACGGACGCCGCCAGGGGAGCTGCTCGACGAGGGGCCCTTCGTGTGGCTGCTATTGACCGCGCTGGCGTTGGGGCTGCTGACCGAGATTATGGGGTACCGGTCGTTGCTGGGGGCGGTAATGCTGGGGCTAGTGCTGCCGGGGGGGATGCCGGTGGGGGTGACGATGATGGAGAGGGTCGACTCCTCCTTCTTGGCGTTGTTCTTGCCTTCGTACCTGGCGTTGGCCGGGTTCAGGACGGACTTGTCCATGCTCCATAGCTTGGACGAGTGGGGGGCGCTGGAGCTGGTGGTGATCCTGTGCTACGTGGGGAAGCTGGTGGGCTCCGTAGCCGCCTCCCTCTACTTGAAGATGCCGCTCCGGGATGCCATCACTGTGGGGCTTATGGCCAACATTAAAGGGATCATCGAAATCTCCTTCATCAATGATTGGGGTGACAGGGAGGTGAGGCATCAACTTCTCAGCCTGCCTTAATATAAGAAGGCAAAATAGTAATAATAATAATAATAATAATAATAATAAAGCCAAAGACCCTGCCCTCAAAATATCTTTATTGAAATAGATGCAATTTTCTTGATGATGCTCATGACTATCAAGTATTTAGCGCCGTACAAGTCATAGGATTGTGTCCAATATTCTGAACTGGTGCAATATTTCTCGAGCAGCGCTGCTTGTAATTTTAATTAACTTGGGTATGAAAGCATGCATGCATAAATGGTCGCAGGTAGTCACGGTGGAGCACTACTCGATCATGACGCTGTCGATGATGTGCATCACGGCGGTGACCGTGCCGCTGATCAAGCTTCTGTACAACCCGTCGGTGCGGTACGTCTCCCGGAAGCGGCGCACCATCCAGCACACGAATCCCAACTGCGAGCTCCGCCTGCTGGCCTGCATCCACAACGAGGACCAAGTCGCCGGCGTCCTCGACCTCCTTGAGTCCTCTCACGCCACCCGCGACTCCCCCATCTCCCTCACCGTCCTCCACCTCTCCGAGCTCGTCGGCCACACCGCCTCCATCCTCCGCCCCCACAAGCGTACCCACCGATCGTCCGCCAACCCCTCGCCCTCCGACCACATCGTCAACGCCTTCCGCTACTTCGAGCAGCAGCAATCCTCCCCCGGCGCCGTCTCCGTCCACCCCTTTGTCGCCATCTCCCCCTACTCCACCATGTACAACGACGTCTGCTCCCTCGCCCTCGACCGCAAGGTCCACGTCATCCTCCTCCCTTTCCACAAGCAGTCGGATTTCGTGAGCGAGACCGCCAGCCATGCTTTCCGCTCCCTCAACCGCTCCGTCCTCGACTTCGCCCCCTGCTCCGTCGCCATCCTCGTCAACCAGAGCCTCCCGGGCGGCACCACCTGCGCCCGCACCAACTGCCTCCTCCAGCGTGTCGCCGTCTACTTCCTCGGCGGCCCCGATGACCGCGAAGCTCTCGCCTACGCCTCCCGCATCGCTGCCAACAACGACATCTACCTCGACATCATCCGCATCGTCTTGCGTGGCAACAGCACTAATGCGGAGCCTGACGAGGAAGCGCTGCAAGATGAGCACCTGATGGAGGAGTTCCGCGACCGCCACGGCCGCAACGAGCGGATCGTGTACATGGAGAAGGCGGTGGAGGATGGTGAGGGGACGGCGGCGGTGGTAGGGGAGCTGAGCAACAAGTACGACTTGTTGCTAGTGGGGAGGAGGAAGGGACTGGAGTCGTCGCCGTTGACCAGCGGGTTGTCGGAATGGAGCGAGTTCCCGGAGCTGGGAATCATTGGGGACATGCTTGCAGTGGCACACTTCGAGCGGATGGTGTCAATAATGGTGGTGCAGCAGCAGCAGCTGGACAGAGTGGCAGGGGAGGAAGGAGGAGATGGTGGTGGTGGTGTTGCTGGTGCAAGGGTGGAAGAACGGGCAAGAATGGTGGCTAACATCGTCAATCCCAACAATAAGCAGCAGGAGGAGGTGAAGGATGTTTTGATTCACAGACAGACTTAAAAAACTAAATTAGACTATAGAGGTTTTCCATTTGGGAGTTTTGTTTTGGAGAATTCGAATTATCGTAGCAGTCTCCCGGCCGCACTATTTCTGGACTTTGGAGGGATTGACGTGGTATAGAAAGAAAGGAATTGGGTTCGAGCAGCCAAGTTTCTCATGGCTCCACCAGACCAAGTTCAGTCCATGGTTTCTAAGTATCGTACCTTAAACACAACTCTTAAAGCTTGTCACTCATTGTACTGGGCCGGCCGTGAGTTTATTTAAGATTTTTTTGTACAGTTATGGTTTCGATCGGACCGAGTTCGAGTTTATCGGGTTCCAAGTACTGTACGTTCAGCAGGTCTCTTAAAAATTATGATGCATTTTCTCATACGCGAATCTTGAGGACGTGGATCTTTCTGTTCTGCTCATATAATGCTTCCATGTATGCGTTTAAATATTTCTATGCACTCTCTTTGGTGAGAAGGATATGGATTTTATATATGCATGCACGTAATTCCAAACCTATGTCCAATACGGCTGAGCCGCATGTGGCAAGGGTTTAAACAATTCATATACCGTATCGTACTTGCCAGCTATCGACCATTTGCTGCACAATGGTTGTTGGGAGCGATCCAGATTCCATTGGTAGTGAAATGGACTGAGCAACAGAGACGGAAAACAAAAACAAGGAAGCTCCAATTTTCACATAGCCACAAGCAACAAGGTAAACTTGTTCTTATTCTAATCTATCTCTATTCTCTCAATCATGGTCTTCCTTCACGTTAGTAGTAATCTAGAATCTACGCAGAGTCATGTTCCAACAGCTAGCAGGGTATCTTTCCCTTTTGACGCATGGCGTTTCAAGAAGAGAAAGGTTAAAAGACGAAGAAATGCATTGATGATGGATCTTGGCATTCTTGGGCAAAGAAGCCGCTTTAACTACAATAGAGAAAATATCGCTAATAGTTTTGAAAAGTCATGATTGAATAATACGTATAAATAACTGGCAAAACATAAGCAGCACTTCACCACCATTCGTTAGATTCCCATATATTCCATTTGTATAAGAAGAGAAGTCCCCTCTTAGATCTCAACACCATATAAATTGACCTAAATAAGCTTCCTTGTGATATTCTTGAGTGAAGTAACTATTTTGGGATGTGGTAAAATTAATGCTGATCTATCTGTAGCCTTTGAAGGAACTAAGAAACATTAATTCATTTATTGTCTGCCAAGAGAATTAATAGAAAGGATATATTCTTGTTAGAACTAATTAACAGTAAGGTATACGCAATTATATTTTTTTCACTTTTTCTTTTTTTTTTTGGGAAACAAATATGTGATAATTCAAAAGTTCATCCAAAAAAATTGGTCAAAAGATATTATTTGAATTAGTTGATTCTATATAAGGGTTCAGGATTTTTCTAACGAATAGCCGATATTGAACTAAATGCACGTCACTACATATTCTCATATACTCTCCATTAAATTTTTAACATCTTTGTCAAATTAAAGACCTATATTCATACATCCATTTATAAATATCACGATTGGCCCATGGTTAGTCCAATAAATCCATACTACAATATCTTCAAGTCTATGTAGGTTACGGGCTAGATCGGCTTTGATATCATTTAGCAAAACTAAAGATTATATCTAAAAAACTAGCTAAAGATATTATTTAAATTTTTTGATATTGTATAAAGATCCGAAAGCTTTCCGGTGAATAACTAATAAGACTAAATGTATATTTATACGAATTCTCACGAAATATATGCAATTATAGTTATGTCACAGTATAGATCGATGGTAAAGAAAGAAAACATCTAATACAATCTAATAGTACTTGATTTTTATTTTGTCTTCTCTTTTTTTCTTTTATGATAAATAAAAATACAATGCTACAATCACAACAAATTATTTATTTTCAAAGAAATTTAAACTAACTAGAGTTCTTATCTCCCTGATGAGTCAAACTAATTGATATGGGGATGCATGATAACCCTATTTCAAAAAAAAAAAAAAAAAACGAAAGAAAAACTAAAGCCTACAAAATGCTTTGAGTGACATACTTTTCAAAATTATAATTTTAAAATATTATTTATTTATTTTATTTTAGTTGCTGGAATTAAAGAAGCAAAAGTGAGAAAAACACCATTTGTTTCAGCAAAAACATTTTTGCTAATCTGAAGTGTAATAAAAAAATAATGTTCAATATAATATTACATTAAAAGATTTTTTTTTTTAGCCTATCACCACCTACGTTACCCACCCTCCCCTTCTCGGCTTTCTTGCACAGCACTTATAATCCACCTGTCACAACTAGTGGGGTTTATTTCTGTCAACTCATTTATTAATTCTGCATAACGTAGAAGCGAGCGATGTAGCATCTGCCATTAAATTTTTATATTTTAATTGAATTTTGATATGTCAAGCTGACTTACCTCATCTATCACCTACCTCTCCATGTACGGACATGGTACCATCTTATGTCAATCTGAGCGAAGGTATATCTCTTTTATACTTAATATTACTTTCCATCAAAATCTTAAATAATCTATAACTTTATTATAATAATTGGTGCTGTTGTTCTGTTAGCAGCCTTGACGATTATTATTATGGAATGGCGATGAATTCTGGCAGCTATTTGAAAGATACTAAACTTTGGGAAATACAAACAAATTTAATATTCTCATCAAACAACAGCTTCTTAGCTGTCCACCATATTTTTTTAAACCGAGACTTCCACATATTCTAAGAATAGGAATCATTTGGCATTGTTGTTATAAATAACCCCTCGTGATCGATGACTTGATCCAAGAGTTGTAGCATATGGTTTTGTTTAGAAAATGGGCCTGCATTAGCTGGAAGTGCCATACCCTTAATAATATTATTCTAGCTCTTGGTTGTAATCTAGGGAGAATAATGGAACGGGCACAAATATTGATCTCTTCTTTTGTTTAAAATCATAATCGTGGCCAACCCAAACTCTAAATGTGGTTGAGGAGCATAAACATTTTCCATCATAGATCCCATGGTGCCGTGCTTACGCTGCAATGATTATGAAGCGCCATTGCTAGGTACTATGTCGTTATCATTAATTAATTGGTAAGTTTTTTGACCTCCTTGAGGGAAGTTAGGTCAGTTTTTTTATGAAGGTTGTAATTGGGAGGATTAGGGTTCAGGTCCCCACAGGCCAGCTAGATAATGCAGCCTCAAGGGTTGGAATAATTAGAAGAAACTATGGATGTATAATGTGTGCTATCTTATTTTGTTCATTTCAATAAAGCTTTCATGGCTCCTTGCCAAGCGAAGGAGTGTGAAAGGCTTCATTATATCACCGCTCTGACCTAACTAGTTTATGCCCATGATTGAGGATATAACAATTTAGAGCAAACCAAGATATAAATATTTTTTTTCTTCCCAAAAAGAGGATATAAATATTTTTTTTTAGAAAAAGACAGCATCCGAAAAAAGAGCCCGGCAGAATTTCATTAAGTGCATGAAATCTGAGGATGATGATAGCATCCAAGATGAACACCAAAGATAATTCAAAGAGCTAAGATATCCGAGATTTAATATATAAAATTTCATTTCATATCACTTGAATCAATTCAGCTTGAAACTCAAAAATTCATTTAGAAGGTTTTTGATTCGCAACTGAAATCAGAATGAGAATGGGAACCGAAATATCTTGGAATCGAAAATGGAATGGTCAAATCCTCCAAAATATTTGGTTCGTGACCGGAATCGAAATGAAAATTTGAATTCATAAAGAAGAGTAAGGCTTGAGTTCTATATAAATTGAGATATTTTCATTCTACCTCAGAATCGAAATATCGAAATGGGACTCCTCCCAACCAAACTGTTGGAATGAGAGTCATCTATTCTGATTCCGATTTTAGACCCCCACTTTTTCCAACCAAATACCTCCTTATTTCTTTCCTTCACTAAAAATTTAATATATAACTGCCATATATATATATATCTTAATTAAAAAAAAAGAGATATAACTCAGAGTATATTTATACTTGAATTTTGATGTAGCTCTGGTTGAATTCCTATTATGCTAACATGGTCAGATTTGGTGTCATTCAGCGTTCCTTAGAGTCCAAGGTTTGAAAAATAAGGTAGAAAATATTGTACAAATTAGTAAAAAGGAGCAACATCATCGACTTTTTTCTCACCTTGTGTTTCAATAGAACGATGGTGTTAGGAAGTTAACAAAGTCAAAAGATTGCTTGATGCTAGAGAGACGAGCTAGACAGAAATGGATGAAGAAAAGGACTTCAGAGGGATTTGCGCACCTCAACGGCTTACCAGACCCAAAAATTTCTAAATTACAAAAAGGAAAATAATTCTTAAAAAGTTGATCAATATATAAATATGGCCATTAAGACCTGCATATGAAAGAAAATGCTTTCATTTCTTTGTACAACTTGGTGGATGTTAAAAAACCAATCCCCATATGATTACAAGCAGTTATTGCACCTTCTCCTAGTGCGCCAATCTAAGCACACTTCTTCAAGAAATGGTCCTCATAAAATACACAAGGTCCCACAACTTCCACTCATTTCCATGAAGTGGGAGGAAAAAAAAAAAAATTCATGCACTCCCCAGCAGCCAAGTTTGAGCCGGAAAAATACCAGATTCCGGTCTCTCGACATCTTCAAGGGTCTTCTGATATGCTCTCGAGGTGCGGCCGCCATACGCCAACCCGACCGCTCCTTCGCCGACGGTGACCGGACTTCTTTTCCGACGGAACCTCCTTTAGGAAATAGTCCTGATCTGATACCTCAAACATGGCTGTGCTTCTCTGATGTTGCTTCTTCTTCTTCTTCTTCTTCCTCTTTTCTGTAAGTGATGACTCCGGAATTAGGAAGTAAATGTGACCTCGCTTAAGGTCGGATTCGGGTGACACGATCAAGATCTTATGGTTGACTCCTTGCAAGCATGGTTTGGTTATTATGTGGTTGGGGTTGGCCGCCAGGATTTCTCCGGCGGAGACGGGACGGCCGTACTCCTCGACATGGCCGTTCAAATGGACGATCCGAACGACGTCGAGGGCGCCGCATGGGAGGACGCAAGCCAAGCAACATCGAAGGCTGTTGCCCATCTTCTCCTATCTACTTCCTCTTTCCCTCTCCTCCTCCTCCTCCTCCTCCTCCTCTCTTCTTCTTCTTCTTCTTCTTCTGGCAGGGTTGCCATGGTTATATATATATAGAAGCAATCACTTGAATTTGAATAAACTAACATGAAAGCCATGTTGCACCGCGACAAAAAAGGTTTCCTTATTCTAGGGGTGGTGGTTTCACTAGACTTGTTCTATACCATTTTAAAAGGTGGGAAAGTTTGTTCCCAACCTTATCTAACTGCTTAAAAAATGGACAGCAGCACCTCTTCATCATGTTCTCTGGGGCCTACAGAGTTTTATAAACTTTTTGTGACATCTTGATAGCCTGGACTATCTTTTTTATGTCCACAGGGTGGCAGCCTGTAATGCAGGTACGGAAGAGGCTCATCGGGTGTGCCACGTACCATCACGAGTCAACTGGAATGGTTAACATATTCCCAGAATACGCGTTGCACATTAAGTACAATAATGCACCTAGGAGGGTTAGCTATTTCAAATGTTTGGCTATGTTGTAAGCATATCTCAAACACGTTTTATGGTTATAAAACCTTTCCTAATCTTCAAATTAGATTTTGGGGGGAAGTTTTACTAAATAAGCTAGTGATTTTTCATAGCATTAAACCCATAGTAAAGCCCTACGAAACCCATTTTATTTTTTATGATATGGTGATCCATTAGTCTACAACATAATTATATGATTTTTATCGACGATCCAGAACTGCTTAATGTTTGCTGACTTGTAGCTGATACTATATTTATTGCAGGATTTTGTTTAATACTGCATCAAATTAATAAGGATACTAGGATATTACCTGTTATTTTCATTATTTTTTCTGTGACCTGGCTGCTTTAAACGGGCTTAGTTTAAAATTGGAGTTAAATTAATCAGAACCTCTTAGTGCGCGCAATCATAAAAATATAAAACAGTATCAGCCTTCATATTTGACAGTAGACCACCATTTGATGTAGTAGAGCCTACCAAATACAGAGTCCCCATCATCTTTATCTGTTATTTCTCCAAAATGGTGCATAATATTATTAATCTTATTGTGCACATAATCTTTATCCACTTACAGATTAATGAGTGTCTAACAAAAGTTTTCCAATGATATTGTTGTACTATTCCAAAACAAGCCCCCTTATTTCTTGGCCATGATGCTTAATGGTTCTCATCTAAAGTTGCAAACATGCCTGCATGGCGGGTGGCCTTCAGGCTCGGTGCATACCCTCGGAGCCGTCCAAATCTCTCATAGAGATGCGCCCAGGGAGACACAGCGTGTAACAAGCCTCACTGATTCCGGGGCTGTTGCCGGCCTCGTCACCATGATAGAGTAACCTTTTTCGAGCCATTTTAGACACCACTCGATGATGTAGGCTTAGGTTAAGGAACTAAAGTTGTCAACCGATTTAAAACTGATCACCCTTCAGGGTTTTTTTTTTTTTAATATTTTTTTATTTTATATTTTTAAAATTATCTTTTTTTTCAACTTATTTTCAAAACCACCGTCCATCTCAAAATCACCGGTTCAACCGATGATTTCATGGCTATCTTGGCACTGAGATGGCTGGGGGAGGAAAAATCGCTGGCGGCACTGGCGATTTTTTCAGAAATTATCGGCTCAACCGGCGATTTCTCTTCTCTCTCTCTTTTTTTTTTTTGTATGGGGTGTAAACGGAGGGCAGAGAAGGAGGAGGTGGGGTTTGGGGGCCGATCAGGGGTGGCACGGGTGCCGATTGGGGGGGGGGGTGGCATGGGTGGGGGAGATTGGGGGCGGTGGGGTTGCGGTGGATAGGGGTGCACGATCGGGGACGGTATGGGCGGGGCAGGGGGCCGGGAGGTGCACGACTGAGGGAAGGCGGAGGGGGTTGTAGGGGATGGGGGTGCGTGGCGGGGGGCGGCGTGGGTGGCACGGGGGGTCGGTGTAGCGGGGGCCCAGGGGCCGGGGGGCAAAGGTGGGTTGGTCGGGGGTTTGGGAGGAAGAAAAGAGAGGAATGAAGAAAAAAATATTAATTTTAAAAATTAAAAAAATATTAATTTTAAAATAAATTTTAAAAATAATAAAAAAAATTTAATTTTGATCTTTTTAATAATAATAAAATAATATTAATTTTTCAAATAAATTTTTAAATAATAAAAAATATTAATATTTAAAAATAAAAAAATAATAAGAAAATATTAATTTTAAAATAAATTTTTAAATACTAAAATAATTTTAATTTTAAAAAATAATTTGAAATCACATTAGTTTGGATAATTAATAATTAAATATTATTATTTTATTAATATAAAATATTATTGTATGATTAATAAAAATATTAATTTTATTTAGTGATGAAGAAAAAGAAAAAAAAGAAGAAAAAGAAAAGAAAAAAAAGAAAAAGACTAGACTTGTCTTCTTAATTTGATTTAATCTCGGGTGCCGCACACCCTACCCTCTGTGTTGGCACCCCACCTGTCCATAATTTATTTTTAAATATTTTTAAATATTTTATTTTAAAAACCTATAATTTGATAATAATTTGATAATATTTTATTTTAAATACTATTTTTTTTCTTCCCTTCCTCCCACCCCTCCCAACCGACCTCCCTCTACCGACAGCCAACCCATGCGACACCATCATCGCTCCTTTAATTAATTATTAATCAAATAATAATAATTAATTATTAATCAAATAATAATATTTATCATACAATAAAATTAATATTTTTATTAATCATACAATAATATTTTTTTATTAATAAAATAATAATATTTAATTACTAATTATTCAATCCAATATGATTTCTGATTATTTTTTAAAATTAAAATTTTCTTAGTATTTAAAAATTTATTTTAAAATTAATATGTTCTTATTATGTTCTTATTTTGAAACATTAATATATTTTTATTATTTAAAATTTTATTTTAAAAATTAATATTATTTTATTGTTATTAAAAAGATCAAAATTATTTTTTAAAATTAAAATTTTCTTTGTATTTTAAAATTTATACTTTTTAATTTTTAAAATTAATATTTTTTTAATATTTTTTAATTTTTTTTCTCCCTTTGTTTCTCCCTTCCCTTCCTCCCAAACCACCGACCGACCCGCCTCTATCCCCTGGCCCGCCATGCCTCCTCCGATCGTACACTCTTATCCCCCGCAACCTCCTCTGCCTTCCCCCGACCGCGCACCCCCCCAGCCCCGCACATTGCCCATGCCATCTCCGACCGTGCACCCCCACCCCCTGCAATCCCCACCGTCCTCTATCTCTCCCTCCCATGCCACCACACCCCCCTTTCGTCAAGCCCCGTGCCATCCTCCACTGGCCCCCAAACCCCACCTACTCTCCCTCCGCCTTCGGTTTGCCCCCCACAAAAAAAAAAAGAGAAGAGAAATCACTAGTTGAGCCGGTAATTTCTCCTCCCCTACCACCTCAGTGTCAAGATGGCCATGGATCATCGATTGAACTAGTGATTTTGAAGTGACCGATAATTTTGAAAATAAGTTGGAGAGGAGGTAGTTTTGAAAATATGAAGTTAAAAAATATTAAAAAAGCTCATCCTTTATTCTAGTAATGTAGGGGGCTATGATTCATCATTGTCGCAGCATCAACCATGAGATCTCATAATGACTGGTTTAAGATCTATGCAGATGAATAGAGGAAAGATATGGGATCGTGCAATGGCTGCTTTGAGAGCTGTGCAATGCACGGTCTGAAAGTTGATGTTGCAAAAACAAAGAACAACCATTTTTTTGACCGAAAGATACAACCCAATCCCAACTATAAGTGGATAGCATAACTATGTTGGACAATAACCATGATTATACTTAAAAATGTTGATCTTTTTCCTGACATCCCCTATTCCCCTATTGGCCATCTGGCTAGGCTCTAACAATCTAAAATAATTATTTATCATTGTAAATGTGAATAGCAGTGGTTATTACCCCGACCTAACCATCTATTGGATAACCAAGATTTACCAAAATAAATGTTATTAGCCACCATTTTTTTTTGTTGGGTAAAGTTAGCCACCATTTCAAAAATGGTAAATAGCATTGCTATATGATAGCATTAGGCCTATAGAATTAAATATAAAATTTTGACCGATACAAAGCTTTGATTTGCGTAACATTATTCAAAACCTATCATCGGCAAAATTTTGGTACATAGTGGTTGTCATTCCAGTTACATGATGGCCACCATAGCAAAATAATGCTACACAAGCCATTTAGTCATTTTCTAAGAAAAACAATCATTATTTAATTACTGGTTACCCACCATATTTAACGTTGTGGACCTTCAAAATCATGACAAATATTTATAATCGCCTTTCTTTGAAACCATCCTATCATATAGGTTAGGTGGCTAATACAATCAAGTTTGTTAATATAAAGACATGATTAAGATTAAAGAACTCATCATATTATTGCTAAAATGCCCTCAGCGGGCAATTAGCAAAAACGGGCAGGATCGTAATTATGGACTGAATGGAGGGCAGCTTAGGAATGGGCCCCGGGGACGGTGGGAGGATATGGGCATTGGTGCGCACGTGCGACATGGTTGCGGAGTCGAAACTTCGTACATCGTAAGTTTCGGGCACCGACCACTGCGGTGTCCGCGGAGGACGAGGTCCTATCAGACGGCAAGCACGAGGCGGCCCCACGGCGGCGGCGGGGTTTGAACCGTTGGATCTGCGAGGTTGTCAGGGCACAAGAAGACAAGGGGTGGGGGGCCCGCCCAAAAGGTTCCGTGATCTCGTATACGGCCAGTCCTCTCCTAATTGACTTGCTGTCCGCATTTGTTTTCTTGTGCGACCTCCCATCGGCTTAGTTTTATATATCGTGACGCCCTCATAGTTTATAGTTGTAATGTTACATGCTAGCCTGGTATTGGCTTAAATTAAATTGCTTCCTTAGGCTATGAATCGCTGTTGCAGTACCGACCAGCAACACAGTCCTGTTGATGGCAGGGGCTATATTGATGGCAACATTGCGTTATTAGCTGTATGATTTTTTTTTTTTTTTTTTGGAAGGGGAGGCCTAGCCACCCAAATTTTATTAAGATAGAGAAATGTACAGCCGTACGAGTTTCAGATTTGTACAAAGAAAGAGAGAAAAAAGAGAGAAAAGACGTTTGGCATACAGCTTAGACGAAGAAAGACTCAAAGGACATCGATCAAAGCACATTAGGTGGGCCATTTGAGATAGTGATCCCTATGTATCATAGAAGAAAGGGTTTAATCTATTCAGGGTGGTGGGTAGGTCCCTGATCTTTGTCCATATGTGGGAGATGGTTGGGAGGTTAGCCCGTCCACAAAGCAAAAAAAAAATCATCATACATGGAGACGCCTTATGATACATAAGAGCAGGTGGATGGAGCCTATTGAAGAGAATTCTAGAATTATGTTCCTTTCATATGGTTTACGCATCTAAGTGTGGTTATTATGAAATATAATCAGGAGGACTCCTAAGCATGAGATCAAGATTTAATGTCAGCATGCTTGTTTAGATTGCTGATAAAAGAAAGAAACCAAGATAAGCAAGCACGAATCGATCTCAATGATATCTTCAAGAACGTAATTATGTTATAAAACAATAAGAAGAGGCGGCTAGTATCATGAAGAGGCAAGTTGAAGAAAATTTTGTAAACGTCAAGGCCGATAGAGTTTGAATGTTAATCTAGCAATTAATGCCAAGTGGATTTTGATTGTCTTATAATAGTGGAAAGTAATCGATGCCAATTATTAGAACTAGTAGAAGTAGAGACTAGACATAAATAACAATTGTCAGAATATATATTTATTTTATTTTAATATAAATATGAGGGATGCTTCGATAATCATGATCTAATACATTTTTGTTTAATCCTAATTTTATCCTATCTTTTATCCCAAAAGTAAGTATAACTTAGTTTTTTATTCTAACCAAACATTATATCCTTAGCATAGCCCAGCGCTGCATCATTCTATCGTAACCGAATGCTATACCTCTTATCCATCTTTGAATAATGGTGTAACCATGGCAAAAGTTTTAAAGGTTAATCATCTAAATCTATGCTACTCTCTGTTCCCCTGGAGTAGAGGTAGATAAGTAGGTGCCTTCATAATTTTAAGCGTGATACACATCAAGTTACGAGATCCATGTTCAATACACTGTGAGTCATGATATCCACGCAGCATTGAAAAGTAACCGTGACCTGGATACGATCCCAAGCTCCAGCGTTCATCCATTATTAGTTTCAAGCATTGCAAGATATATTTGAAGCATTTAAGTTTTCTTTCCTTTTTTTTCTATTGCCATAGCTGTTTCTTCTCGTTGGTGTTTTAATCTTTTAAGTGTAATGTTCATAGGGCTGCAAACGAATCAAAATGCCCAATAATATCTTGAGCCGATTATGATAACAAGCTTTTTTGGTTAGATAGTAATAGGGCTAAGCACGGATCAGGTTGGATCGGATTGAGAAAAAAATTTGATCTGATCGAACCCAATCGGATTGAAGAAAATCTAATCTACTGCTGACTGTTTATCATACATAAATTATTTAAAATCGAAGTTAACGGTTTCTAGCAGATTCGGATGGGTTGTGTTTGTTTAGACTTCAATATTGATCCAATATTAATTTTAAACATCACAAATCAATACACCATTTAATTCATATAGAAATTAGGATATAATAATTGTATAAAATTTATAAATTAGTACATAATATGTCATAATTATTAATTTTTAATTTTTCAAACAGTCTAAATATGGAAAACACTATATCGATTGATTAGGTTCGGTTTCATACGGATTAAAAATGTTGAAATCAAACGGACCGTGGTTAATCAATTTTTTTATGAATCACAATCCGATTCAAATCTTTTGATCAGTCGAAGTCGATGTTTATCGGGTCGAATTGGGTGCATTTTTTCGGGTTTCGATTTTTTGCTCAGTCCTAGATAATAATCCAAGCTCAAGTATGTTCAAAACTCGACTCATAAATAAGTAAAGCTTGGAGGTTTTGGCTTTGCAAAAGTGAAATAAAAAGTGTATGCTCGCTGCCACGGTGGTAGCTCGATGGAAGGGGCCTTTACCTTCTAACCAAGTGATCCAGATTTCAATCATGATAGATGCCGTGGCTTCATTTAAACGTTGGGGTAATAATGAATGGAAGCGAGTTATTTTTGACGGCTTGGATATGGATACTCATCTATTGTATTCGCTCATATGGTGAGGAGGATGTCTATTGCCTAAAATTTGTCTTCGAATCGAATATTTTCTTATGGGGTCTGGGCCTTATGGTCATACCTAGAGAGATGCCGAAACATCCCCAAAGTTATTTCAAGTTGGATTCATTATTTCACTAAAAGAACAATCAGCCATTCTAGAGTTTATCTGATCAAGCTTAGCCGGAGCCAGGCTTGTAGCAATGTGGGGCGCAGCTTATTATTTAGATCACGATTGCTTTTCACCGGAAATGTTCCCAACGGACCCAACCGAATCTTAACGTAGGCCTTGGACATCATATTGGTTCATGCCAAGCCATGGCCTGTGGTTTGGGATTCGGGAACCGATATAAATGACCTGGGTCGCATCGCTTTCTGACAACCTCGGTCCAACAACAATAATTAAAGCTGGCTAAGGCTTTACCTGTGCCCAAGAACAGATTCGGACGATGGCAAACCATCACAGCTATATATATATATATATATATATATATATATTGTTGCGTCTCGAATCCAACATTCGGATCGGATACGTGATGGCCGTACACTCCTTAGAGCAAGTTCTAAAGAATATACAAGACCAAATTAAATCACTATAACCTTAACATCCATAACAATTAATTCCAACAATAATTCGTAAAATCTTACATAATTACAATTTAAATTTCTTCAATTCTCTGATCAAATACTATGACACTTTATTTATCCTTCTACTCATCCGTAAATCCAAACCATATTTCTCTTTCTTTTCATTTTTATAAAATTAAAATATTTGACTTCATTAATCAATTCAAATTTTGCAATGTAATAAATATGTCATACCCATATAATCATGCCATCAATTGCTGATACATATGTATTGATATAACATACTCATGCTCAAAATCACATAAATAAATAACAATGTCTCAGATATAACAAATTCATCGATCTCAAATCCAACGATGCAAAATCAAGGAGATAAAACCAACGGTAAAATAACATATATAATGATGATCATGTACAGAGATTCTTATCTTTATCGGTGACTGATCCAAGCACAAAAATCAATGTTCTTCTTTGATTTATGAATTCTTTAACAAAATATTCCACTCGATATCATTTGCAGACAATCATCTCTTCATAACCCTGATCAAATATAAAGATCATATATGGAGAAAATTACCGATAATCGATCCTAATAACACAGATCGAGGACCTCTCTTAGGATTAATCAAAATTAGGATTTATCTAAGTATCTAGATCCTCCACTGATCCATAAGACTTCTAGAGAGAGAAAATCCATGATGAGAGAGAAAATTCTAGAGAGAAAAAGTAGAGAGAGAAAGTGGAGAGAGAAATCTTTATATTCTTTCGATGAGGCAATCATGGTCAAGATCATCAGAGGTCCTATCAGGGTGACTTAACATAAATTAAGTGTTACAAATTTCAAATAGAATCGGACTGGGATCAGATCTACCGCACGAATTTCGGAGCAATCTCGAATCATCTTATTTTCATCTCAATTTTATCCTAGGGTCTATGATGAAATCAGAGAGAGAGAAAGACACTAGAGAGATAAAATCCATAAAGAGAGAGAAAAAATTTAGAAAGAGAAAAAGAGAGAGAATCTAGAGAGAGAAACTGGAGAGAGAAGGTAGAGAGAGGAGAGAGAAAATTTTTCTCTCTTTTTCTTCTTTTTATTTTATTTTATTTTTATTTTTATTTTTCTCTTTCTCTTTTTCTTTTTTTTTTTTTCTTTTTCTTTTCTTTTTCTTTTTCCTTTTTCTTTTCTTTTCTTTTCTTCTTCTTCTTTCTTCTTCTTTTCTTCCCGTGGCTTGTTTTTGACCGAAACAGGGGATCTTTGATCCCCTCATTGGTTGGCTGGCCGGCGGCGCAGCCGGTGCAGAGATGGTCGGTGATCGAAGGAGAGATGATCTGGCGGCAAGAGGCGGCCAAACCGGTGGTCGGCGGTGACCACCGACGACGGAAAATGGCAAAAAGAAGGATTTCTTTCGCAACAAAATCCGACGACTCCGATCGTCGGCGAGCGTGCACGTCGGCACGAGAAAGAAGGGGAAGGAGAGAGGAAGGAGAGGAGGCTTACCTCCGTCGCCAGCGAAGCTTTTCCGATGAGAAATTGGACGTCACAGTGATGGATCTTCGTGAGAAATTTCTGGCGATTGCCACCGTTTTGCCCCGAGATTTTTGATGGAAAGGAGAGAGGAGGGATCTCCTCCTTAAATAGGGCCGGAGGGAGCTTGTCTCCGACTCCGGTTGGGAGCCGATGAACGGAGGAAGAAGACTCCCTTCGGGAGTCTTCTCTCCTATTTTTTTTTTTTTTTGTGGGCTGTGGCTGATTCTGGGCCCAATTTGGGCCGGGGTGTTACATTCTCCCCCCTTCAAATAATTTCGTCCTCGAAATTAAGTTATGTTGTTGAGATATATTTCAAAGTATACATTCTTCATATCATTCTCAAGCTTACAATAATGTCTTATATATTATTTATTTCTCATGATCTTGTAATAACAAAATTATTTAAAATTTAAAATTCATCTTCTCTTATTGATTTCTCAACTTTTTCAAAGAACCGTAATATTTTAGACTTGTATTAATATACCACCATTATTTGTCTAATACATTTCACTCAAAATTCATAATTATCTCAGACTATCCTTGATAGAAAATAAATAAAGGTCAAACATCGGGCACTCTTCACAATCATCAATTTCTTTCTTCACTTGATCTTCCAACAAATTTTATATATAGACTCTCATCTTAAGAAAAATCTTAATCTTCTATATCAGTTTAAGTAACAATATTAAATTTTTTAAAAATATGAGATATATGTCAGGACATTCTAAGTTTGAACTAATATCAGAACTATCAAGCTGTTAATAAACTTGAGATATCTAAAATTTCTTGGTCTTATCTACAATGAAGCAACCTACTGACAAAAATTATCAGGCTATGATCAGATTAGATCAAAATTTATAGCATCCTATCATTATCAATAAAATCCTTATTTGCAACTAATGTATTCCATCATAACTTTTGATTTAAAAGATTAATATTTCTAATCAATTCAGACCATCACGCTTTTGCTGCGCACTCTGATCTCAACTTACCAAATTATATAAGTCTATCAAAGATAAAATATCCTTATATGTTAGATCAATCCAGGATAGATCCAACCTTCAAATTTCATATAAGACTTAGGACAAAATTTTAAGTTTCTTTATCTTTACTACCTTCGGGTATAGCATATAAAAATTAAATCTTGATCCATTTTCTATGTTTGAAATCATTGCATAAGTTTCATCACTCTTCAAGAATCCGACATGTCAAGAATTAATTGGAGTTAATCTTAGATTTACCTTACAATCATTTAGATAATTTCTAAATCAATCTTTCTTTTTAAAAGAATTAATTCTAACTTGACAACTAAAAGAACTCAAGCCAACATCCTTAAGTAGAATCAACTTGATTATTTCTTATAGAGCTCTCTTCATCACAACCCTTAATATTAATCGATAAATTCATAGAAAATCTTGTCCCTTGTATAAGTCATTCAAAATTTAACACTAGCAAGATGTCTTAGTTCAATATAAAAAAAAATATCTAAATTTTGACTTGAATAATTAATACACTTCACCATCTTCAACAAAAAAATTAATCCACAGATAGTAATTCGAATTATTAAAGATTTCATCATAACCTGTATATCATACTCTGACAAAATAATTTTAATTTTTTTTTTAAATTAACATCAATATCCAAATACTTTTGATCCACTTAGAAAAATAAACTTTTGACTTGAGATTCAATGCAACTTGAAAGATCAAAGAATCCTATTCAGAATACGATATTTTGAGTAACCAAAGATTTCACCAAAATGTGTATCTCATATTCTCATAATAAAAATTCAAATATATTTTTCATTTAAAATTGAGTTTCTTATATGACCTCTTATGGGTTCAGTGTTCAAAAATATTTCTCTCTCATATGATGTAATTTCTTCTTAGACCATATCCTAATTTAACTTTCTTTGATAAGTCCACAATTCATAATGCTCAGACAATTATCATCGAAATTAAAAAAAAAAAATATCATGATCTTCAATCATATAAGTTTTACATTCCTAAATCATCTAGTATACTTAACATAACTTATCAATACCTCTCACTTCATTTTATGGTCAACTCTTTTCATACTTAGGTCAACCGTACTAATTGAAATCTAATATATAACTCATCAATTTTATTATAGATATCATATACCACTTATACATAAATTTCATCTTAATATCTACTGATTCGAAATCTAAATATTGAATCTTCTCTTTTATATCTATCATGTTCCTCATGATCATAACCTAAGTTTAAATATCACTAAAGTCATAATTTCAAATAATTATAATCTTAAGCTTAAATACCACTTAAATCATATTCTCTAATGATCATAACCTAAATTGTAATATCATTCTATTACATCCTTAATGATTATAACTTCAGACTCTAATATTATATATCATACTCTATTGATTATAATCTCAAAGTTTTGATATCACTTATATGACAATCCCTAGTGACCTTAGACTTGGGCCCTAGTACTGTTCTATCATATCCTAATCACTTGTATCATTGTCTCCAAATGAATATAACCTAAGCTCTAAGCTTAGATATCACTCTGTCACATCCTATTGATCTGACATAAAGTTTTAATATTTCTTCATAATCTCTGATGATCTTAAACCTAAGCTCTGATACCATTCTGTCACGCCCCGAACCCAACACCCGGGTCGGATACGTGATGGCCGCACACTCCTTAGAGCAAGCCCTAAAGAATATGCAAGGCCAAATTAAATCACTACAACCTTAACATCCATAATAATTAATTCCAACAATAATTCATAAAATCTTGCATAATTACAATTTAAATTTCTTCAATTCTCTGATCAAATACTATGACACTCTATTTATCCTTCTGCTCACCCGTAAATCCAAGCCATATTTCTCTTTCTTTTCATTTTCATGAAATTAAAATATTTGACTTCATTAATCAATTCAAATTTTGCAATGTAATAAATATGTCATACCCATATAATCATGCCATCAATTGCTGATACATATGTATTGATATAACATACTCATGCTCAAAATCATATAAATAAATAACAATGTCTCAGATATAACAAATTCATCGATCTTAAATCCAACGATGCAAAATCAAGGAGATAAAACCAACGGTAAAATAACATATATAATGATGATCATGTACAGAGATTCTTACCTTTACCGGTGACTGATCCAAGCACAAAAATCAATGTTCTTCTTTGATTTATGAATTTCTTAATAAAATATTCCACTCGATATCATTTGCAGACAATCATCTCTTCATAACCCTGATCAAATATAAAGATCATATATGGAAAAAATTATCGATAATCGATCCTAATAACACAGATCGAGGACCTCTCTTAGGATTAATCAAAATTAGGATTTATCTAAGTATCTAGATCCTCCACTGATCCATAAGACTTTTAGAGAGAGAAAATCCATGATGAGAGAGAAAATTCTAGAGAGAGAAAGTGGAGAGAGAAATCTTTATATTCTTTCGATGAGGCAATTATGGTCAAGATCATCAGAGGTCCTATCAGGGTGATTTAACATAAATCAAGTGTTACAAATTTTAAATAGAATCGGACTGGGATCAGATCTACCGCACGAATTTCGGAGCAATCTCGGATCATCTTATTTTCATCTCAATTTTATCCTAGGGTCCATGATAAAATCAGAGAGAGAGAAAGATACTAGAGAGATAAAATCCATAAAGAGAGAGAAAAAAATCTAGAGAGAGAAAATAGAAAGAGAAACTGGAGAGAGAAGGTAGAGAGAGGAGAGAGAAAATTTTTCTCTCTTCTTCTTCTTTTTATTTTATTTTATTTTTATTTTTCTCTTTCTCTTTTTCTTTTTTTTTCCCTTTTTCTTTTCTTTTTCTTTTTCCTTTTTCTTTTTCCTTTTTCTTTTATTTTCTTTTCTTCTTCTTCTTCCTTCTTTTCTTCTCGTGGCTTGTTTTTGACCGAAACAGGGGATCTTTGATCCCCTCATTGGTTGGCCAGCCAGCGGCGCAGCCGGTGCGGGGATGGTCGGCGATCAAAGGAGAGATGATCTGGAGGCAAGAGGCGGCCAAACCGATGGTCGGCGGTGACCACCGGCGACAGAAAACGACAAAAAGAAAGATTTCTTTCGCAACAAAATCCGGCGACTCCGGTCGTCGGCGAGCGTGCACGTCGGCACGAGAAGGAAGGGGAAGGAGAGAGGAAGGGGAGGAGGCTTACCTCCATCGCCGGCGAAGCTTTTTCGGTGAGAAATTGGACGTCACAGTGAGGAATTTCTGGTGATTGCCGCCGTTTTGCCCCGAGATTTTCGATGGAAAGGAGAGAGAAGGGATCTCCTCCTTAAATAGGGCCGGAGGGAGCTTGTCTCCAACTCCGGTTAGGAGCGGGAGTCTTCTCCCCTATTTTTTTTTTTTTGTGGGCTGTGGCTGATTCTGGACCCAATTTGGGTCGGGGTGTTACATATATATATATATATATATATATATATATATTTGGATCATGCCGATCAAATATGAATTCAGATCCGATCTGAACAAAATTGAATAATAAAAATTTTACATCAATGATCCAAATTATTGAATATAATTTATTATTTTAAAATTAATTATATATTAAAAAATTATATGATTTTAATTTTTTTTTTTTTATGCATTAGGTGGTCAAAAAATATATCTAATTCAATTTTATTTAGACTATCCAATTTTTGATTACTTGATACATAGATTAGGTATATCTTCAAATCATATAATTTTTTATATGCAAGCAGTTTTGAGGTAGTAAATCATACTCAACGACTTGAATCATTAATGTAGATATTTTATTATAGAGTTTTGATCTGACGAGATCTAAGTTCAAATCTAATCGACTTGATTCTAACTTGATTATATATATATATATAGGGGCAGACTTGGATATCATTAATTAGATTTGAACTCAGATCCGATTAGATCAAAACTGGATAATGGGAGTCCTATATTAATGATCTAAGCTGTTGGATGTAATTTATTATCTTAAAATTATTTGCATATAAAAAATTATATGATTTAAAGATCCTTAGTTTGTGCATCAAGTGATCAAAAAATACATCTAATTTAATTTTATTTAGACTATTCAATTTTTAATTACTTGATGCATAGACTAGATGTCTTTAAATTATATAATTTTTAGTGTGCAAGTAATTTTGACATAGTAGATCATACTTAACGGCTTGAACCATTGATTTAGGATTTCTATTATAGAGTTTTCATTTGACTGTATCTGAGCCCAAATCCAATCGGCTTGATTCTAACTTGGCTATATATATATATATATATATATATATATATATATATATATATATATATATATATATATATTAATGTATATAATATAATATAACATAACATATTATAATATAAGGAAAGGATTGGTTTGATAAATATAAGCTTGAATTAAGCTCAAAATGATAAGTAAATCAAGCATGATCTTGAAGTTCAAGATGGACATTAGTATCAGCAAGCTTACCTCAACACACCTCTATAGTCAACACTTGAGAGTGTTTTGCTGCATAGAGACCAAATTATTGTGGGCTAGCTACTTGGATCCCGGAGGCCAAGAGCCAAATTATTGGGAAGACTATCATTTTGTGTGTGCGTATGTGTCCTACGTCATGAAGAGGACCCCTACCTTTGTCATGAGGAGTACCCCAAAAAGCACCATTAATTTGAAGGCCATGATGGATGTGAACCTATGGGTCCAGGGGCGACAACAGCGATCCTGGAGTACCTTATGAAGAACTTCCTTTCGCAATCAAACAGTATTGTTTTCTTATTATGGCTCAAAATTGAAGTGTGCTCTTCTATATGCAACTCCAAGTTGAGAGTATTCCTCATAATGAAATGGTTTAGTATTTCGTATGAATCTGCTTCTGTATAAGTTTAGCATGTCTTTTCCACATTATTTACTTCCTCTCTGGAGGGCTCTTCAAGCAATATTTTTCCTTCATCTAGTTAAATGTCTGAAATCCTTATTGCTGGAAACTGAATCCATAGAAGTATATCTTTCAGGTTTCTTCTTTCACTACTTTTGGTTATCCTGGCATGCCTTGTACAATTTCTCCCCTCTTTTGGTGACTAGTGAATCAGAGAAAGTGGGATGAGAGTTGATGATTGGCTGGAATTGCCTACTCCAACCAATGGTATATCTTCACTTATCTACTTGGTATGTTTCACTAGGCTTGATAAATGCATCAAAGACTATGGAAAATAAATCAAATTCTTGCGAGCACAAGCAAGTTTAACTGATAAAACATTCAGGCCATTTGCCTCCCATCACCTGCACGAATAAGAAACCTGGCTATATTCATTAACACCTCCCAGAGGATCATAAGAAACCTGGCAATTATTGTAGCTGTTTTCTTGAAATTATTACTGATAAAAAGCAGAGCATGCTGTGAAAGAATGGGAAATGGTGGAAGTGATGTAAGCGAAGGTATTCTTGCTCATCAACTTGGTTTCTTTTGCGGTTTCTTAGATTTAGTAGAGTAGATCTTTTCAAGAAAAGTTCAGTAGCATAGATCATGTGGACATCTTGTCCTGTTGAGCATAGATTAGGTGCACAAGACCATGCCTTTTTCGCGACCGTGTTGCGTGGGCAATGGATTGGATTCACCTTCAAGTACATATTCCTTTCTGAGAGGATATCTTCAAGTATATATCTACTCCAATTAAAATTGGTTTGCATCAATTGAAGGGTAACAACTATATCTTGGGTGAAGTTGGCATTTCATTCTCTTCTCCTTTGACCGATCTCTTGCGCCAACTCAATACACTGGTAAACCGGGGAAGCTTCAACAATGAGTTCACTCTGCTGACACCCTCAAGAGCAGTCCACCCTTCCTTTGAGCCTGCAGTACTCTCATCGTCCAAGTCGGAGACTTCCCCACTTCTTGCTGTTTTGAAGCTTTCAGAGAGCGATAATTCAAGAGATTTTCCACTGCTCCTGTGAGCTTCCATTGTTGGCATGGTTGATGTGGGAAGCAGATTCAAGAACAGGCATATAACAGCACAATCATCGACCTTAGAGGTAGGGTGTTTGTATCTCCAGGCTCGGACTGCTCGGTCTACTAATATCTTGGCAGCATCAGATCGATGACTAACTGATGACACAATCTTCACAACTTCCTTGTTTGATAGGACATCCCATACCTACAAAAACCCATAATGCTTGGATTGTTTGAAAATTTTATCCTTCATGTTGTGAACAAAGGGAAAATCATGATAGCAAAATTTAAATTGTATGTAATATGAGAAAATAAATAAATATACAAATGAAGTTGAGTTAAAAGAAGTTGAATAGAAAGCAGAAGAAGAGGCATAATATGGATTCCATGACCTTTGCAAACATTAGATCATCTGAGGAGAGGATGGTAACAAACACTAATTCCATGGTCACTAAGTTACTGGTATTAGAACTAAGAAAATTTTATAACGGAAGAAAGATCGAAAGAATGAGAAACTGGCTCTATAGCATTTCTACATCTGAAAGATCAAAATCTAGAATGACAGAAAGAGCATAGTATATCCACTACTAAAGATATAGTTGTCCATGTAAGTCATGTAGAATAATAATTTATTCTTCTTAACCATGGAATGATGGAGAATAAAATATCGTGGCAAAAATCTGAGAGCAAATTTGTAGTATTACTGCTTAAAAATACTTAGTTTGCAATCTATATATAGCTTTTCATGACATCTGCTTACCCCATCAGTTGCGAGAACCACAAACTCATCCTTCTCAGAGAGCTTCCGATAAGAAACCTGTGGGGTGGAGATAAGCCCAAAATCCTTTAGGCAAAAATCTCCAAAAGCTCTTGCCATGGCGAGGCCTGGAGAATCATCATTGGGCAGCCATAATCTATGCACATCTGGTTCTTCCTTGAGAGCAAAAACTCTTCCCTTGCAACTTTTAATCCTTTCAGCCTCACCTGTATCACACCCAATGAAGAAGAAAAAAGAATTCATATTAGCTGACACCACTGCCCTTTATCATCTCCATATTCAAAGAAAAAGTCGCTTGTCTGAAATAGATGACACTTGAAACTATATAAATTAAAAATGGAATTAGAATATGGAACTCACTTGGAACATTTGGTTTTAGATCGACAGTAAGTTGGACAGGAACAGGTTGGTTTTTATCATCTCTGGTGCAAAGAACAGCCCGAGAATCTCCTAAATTGGCAATCATCAAGTGTTCCCTCTATAAGAGGAAAAAAGGTGACAAATACTTAGAATTTAATTCCTAATCAATGAATTTTTTTTTTTTTTTTGCCATAGATATAACTGCTTAACATACCTGTTTAACTATGGATACTGCTGTGCTTCCACTACAAAAGCAATCAATACTAGCTTGTTGGCTGAGCTCTTTATCCATTTTCTCAAAGGCCTCAACAAAGATGGCCTTCCATGAGGAGAAACATAGTTGGGAATCATCACTAACATCATGGAAGTGATCCGAGTCATCGCTGTCATTGCCATTGACATTGTTTTGATTCAGATTTCTGTCATTGTTGTCCGGATCAAAGAATTGTGATGACTTCAATTCCGAAGAGAGTTTTGATGGAAGGGCATCACGAACACAGCCAGCCACCTTGTGACCTAACGGGCCATGGCCATCAAAGACACCACAAAAGATTGTATCCTTTTCACCAGCAAAATCCTATGGATCTTAAGGCTATAAATATGAGAACGGGTTTGAATAGTATAAAGAAGATAAAGCTCAAGTAAATGGCAAAAGTACAATTTATTCTCAAGGAAATAGTAGAGGGAAAAGACACTAATCCCATATTTCATTTCTTGTTTCTTAAAGAACAATAGCAAGAAGAAACATGAAAAATTATGAATGTGATTTTGCTCAGCAATAAATGACATTTATCTTTTCCCGGAAAGAACTAATGAACTATGATCATTAATTTTTTTTTTTTTTTTTGTCCTTTAGAAGAAGATGGGCAAGCCCAGTAGGTTAATGAACCATGAAATTGGTTGAAAATTTTGAAAGGAATCAAAAGAAATGGCAATCAAACCCTCTAAGTCAACTTGAGAAAAAACTTATGAATGTTTTTTTTTTTTTGGCTCTTGTCGTTTTACTTTTGGCTTCTTCTCATGCGTTCTTCCATCTTTTAAAATCATTTTATAATATTCTATCCATGGCATCTGGTTAGGTCTCTGCAAAGCTAAAAATCTATCAAACGTCTAAAAGTTATCGAATGATTCAGAAAAACGTAATGATCACAGAATTTCCACCAATAGAGAGCATAAAATTAGTAGATTCTCGTTTCTTTTGCTCTCCTATGAACGAAACAGTGTGGATCTTGCGACCATTTTCCTCAAAACAGAAACATATTCTCCTTGTTCAGGAGATGGTCATAAATACACATAGAATAGAAGAACTCAGAATTAATAAAAAGCCATGAAAACTAAATCCTCAAAAACAGAAGTTTCTTTTTAGTTTTGGATAAATCCTCAAAAACAGAAGTTATCAATAACCGTTCACCATCATGAATTATAACTACGAAACCGAAAATTAACAATGAGAACATATGAGCATCCAAATACATGAAACTAAAAGAGAAAAGATGTTCTAAACTGTAGACAAAACACATGATCAACCTATCATAGGTGTCTCTCCAATCTCTCTCAAAGCCCTTTTCTACTTTTGATATTAATTTTCTTCTTTTTGAGCCTTACCTCCCACATGGTCATTGCGTCTTGGTTGACACCCTTCCATCCTCGTTGCGTGTACATAGAGGCAAAGGTGCACGACCCTTTCAACCTCGCACGTGTTCCATCCACCTCCTCCTCCTCCTCCTCCCCATCATAAAACTCTTCTTCTTCTTCTTTGCATTGAAGCCTTCCTGGCCTGACCTCCTCTTTGCTACAACACCCACCCATCTTCCTCCAAATCAGACCCTATCCCACCTTGGCTCCGGCCAGGAGTCAGACCACCTTAGAGGATCTTAGAAAAGGCTAGAGAGAGAGAGAAAGGGAGAGGGAGGAGGAATAAATGGCGCGATAAGTAGGACTTTGAGACTTAAATGCACCTGGGAACGACATTTACTCTAGCGTCCTTGGTTTGCAGGTCATGAACGTGAGCTTTGTTTCAACTCATTTACGTTTCCTTTTTTCTCTCTCTCTCAATTTTACTTTTTTTTTTTTTTTTTGGTGGTTTTTGGGGGTGGGGGGGTGGTTTGTCCGACAAAAACATTTGAAAAAAAATAGGTTGTTTTTATTAATTTAAAAATAAAAAGGTCAATTGGGCCATACCATACGGTGGTTTTGGTGGGGGGTGTGGGGCGAGGGGTGTGGTGTTGTAGCGTTGCGGGGGGTGGGGCTTGTACCACTAATAACAATGCCAACCACCGAGAGGCGGAGGATTTAACGGCCATAAAAGCGGAGGATTTAAGGACCGTTCTTTTATGGGTAGAAAAATTTATTAAAAAATTTATATTTTTTAAATAAATATTTTATATAATATTTAAATAAAAAATAATTTATTTATATTTTTTTATATATGAGAAAATGATTTTAAAATTTATTATTTATATTTTTTATATTATTAATTTTTTAAATAAATTATTAAAATTTATTTATATTTTTTATAGTATCAGATTTGAAAAGGTAGAAATGGATGACTGGATTATTAGATATTGAATGGTGATGGTATTAAAAATAAAAATAAAATATTTTAAAAATAAAATTAAATATTTATTTTATTGAATGATGGAAAAATGATTTAATCATTTAGATAAGATTTTTTTTAATTTTATGAATGGTATTATCTATAAAAAATAATTTATTTATTTTAAAAAATATAAAAATAAATAAAATTGATTAATAAAAAAAATTAATTAATTTTTTATTTATCTACAAAAGAATGATTTTTAAGAAAAAAATCATTCAAGTGTGTCATGTTTACAATAAAATGAGGCCAACCTGATTATTAAATTGCATGTCAAAATCAACTATACGAAGAAAGTGGTGTTTTAAGCATTATAAATGATAATAGCTTGTGACGGATTAATAATGTTATATGGTTTTTATAAAATACATAATTTCATTAAATCTCAGCATGATTTAGACATTGAATCAATTTTGATAATCTTTAATATTTTTTTTTATTTATAATCAAATTTACTATTTCTGACAGACCTTCCAACCCAAACATTTCAGGACCAATTGTCATTCATTGTTTCAACCAATACATCCAACTTCTTCAGATTGGATCTCGGCAGTTTAAAGAGCCGGAATTTGATCGCAATATAAAATAATTATATTATTTAGTCAAAAAATAATCATACCACGGATTGGAAAGAAAAGATAAGTATAACTCATGGGCTATTATTCATTATGATAAATTAAATTTTTGAAGAATTAAATTACTTACTTATAAAATTATAAGTTTAATGATCATAATTTTGATAACTTTTCATATATATATATATATATATATAATATAATATAATATAAGTAAAAGCTAAGTTTTTTATTTTAAGCCATTAATTACCTCCGGCCGATAACTATGCACGTTTCTTCTTGGGTCAAAATCCCAAAATAAGCAAGTTAAAGATAATCACATATTTTTTATTTTTTTAGTGCTGCTTTCGACTGCCAATCTCTTGTGATGGTTGGCGATTGATGCGGTGTACGATTATGACATTGATGACAACCGGACCCTGCAGAGCAACTCATCGGTTACCACAATCTGACAGCAGAAGGGCGTAGTGAAGCCCTTTTTGTTTTTCTGTATTTTTTAATCACCAATGAGGATGGCTGAAGAGAGAGAAAGATGGATAGAGCGATTCCTTCTATGTAGCATTGCTGGCATTTCCACTGGGCTAATTGTCTCAGCGTGATTTGAATCTCTCGGCTTTGGCTCTCAGTTCGATCTTGCTTTGCATACCAACGTTTTATAAACACATATATTGAATCAATTTAGAGTAAATACATATATAAAAATCAGAAAAATAACTCAGAAAGGATACCAGCCTTAGCCATCTACAACGTATTGCGAACCAACTCTTTTAATTGCCGCTGCTTTGAGCGGGGAGTGCAAGGGTGCAGCGAAGTTTTTTCTCCTTTTTTGTTTCACTATTTTTTAATTGTTGAAGAGATGGTAGAAGAGAGAGAAAGGTGGAAAGGGTTTATTTATTTTATGTTGCATTGCTGGCATTTATGCTGGTTCGGTTGTCTCCGGGTGCTTGTGGACTCTTTCGGCTTTGGCTCTCGTTAAGCTGGGTCCTGCCGGCTCGTTTTCAGTCACCAATCTACGGGTAGAAGCTGGCACCCATGAAGATACTCCATTCAAATTCCTTCAGATTCGAGTCGAGGTCTCTCCGTGCCGTAAAGGACGGGGGATTGACGTATTTTTAGTCTGATCATTACCGATTTTTGGACAAACAATGCTATCAACTTTCTTTATTGAGTCTTATTTTTTATGTGACATTAGCAAATAACGGTCATTAACCTCAGTTTAAACAGATCCAATCAGGTAATAGCCATTACAACCATTATAAAATGTGCTCTCTCTCTCTCTCTCTCTCTCTCTCTGTTTCTCTGTAAAGGGAGGATTATGACCATCTGTATATTAAAATGGATTTTATGTACAAGAGGATAATAAATTAAGGGAGAGGAAGAAAAATGAGAGGGAGTCGAGAAGGAGGCACAAAGTCATTGCCGAGTTGGCACAGCTGCATCTGTCATCCTAGTCATCTATTTCCCCTCAAAGTATTAAAATAATAAAAAAAAAGAGACAGAGAAGAAAGTTTAACCGTGATTCCAACTGATATTGTATGTCACTATTATTATCCTATTTGAGAGTTCCTAGGCCATTTTGTACTGGATTTTTATATGTCTTGGTGATAAAATCCATCTACTAGAATGGAAGAGGCAACTCTACCGTATTTTCTTTGCCGATGATGCTTTGAAGCAAAAAATATGATTGTTCTTTTCTTTCTGTTGCGGTCAATTTTTTCGTTCAAAAATCCATCATCTTCAGATCTGAATTGCCGCACACTATTATCATCGACAACGGATGGCAATTCGATAACCAGAATTTTAGAGACTTCTGTGCGAGATTCCATATCACGCACCGACTGACCTCGGTCAGGCACCCACAGTTCAACGACAAAATCGAGGTGACCAACTGGACCATACTGCATGGACTCAAGACCCGATTGAATGAAGTCAAAGGCCTCTGGGTCGAGGAGTTGAACTCCGTCCTGTGGGCATACCGGACGACACCCCGTGTCCCGATCGGGGAATCATCTTTCAGTTTGGCCTATGGGACGGAAGCAATGATACCGCTCGAGATCGGACTACCATCGACTAGAGTCGGCAGTATCAAGAGTCAGACAACTCTGAGTGCCGGAGGGCCGACCTAGACCTCCTACCCGAGCTTCGGAGTGAGGCTCAGCTTCGCATGGCTTCTTACCGACAGAAAGTAGCCCGATATTACAACGCCAAGGTCAAACCAAAGCTTTTCAGGCCTGGGGACCTAGTCCTAAGAAAGGCAAAAGTCTCGAAGCCTTTAGACCAAGGGAAGTTAGCTCCGAACTGGGAAGGACCCTACAAAGTAGCGGACACCTACGGGCCGAGGGCTTACCGACTGGAGACTCTGGAAGGGAACCCCATTCTCCGGACCTGGAATGCCGACAACCTAAAGTTGTATTACCAATGAACTTTGTATCCACTCACTGAAAATACAAATTTAGTTTCAAAACATCAGAGTCTAGAATCTCGACTCTTCGACTGTGGGTTGGCACTCGCCAAGAAGTGCGAACCCCCGACGTCCCGACGTGAACCTAACGTACCACTGGAGACCAACGGCCGGATCGCCGATAATGCATCGGACGCTTAAAAGGGCCGATATATCCACGACAACAGGAGTTACACTCCTTCTACAGTCAAAATCCCGGGCAAAACGATCGGCTGACTCGCCGACTCTGCCTCGGCCAAGAAAAGCAGAACGCCAACGCGACCAATGCCACGTTCGCAACTTACCGACCAGGTCATGACCGGTCGAAGGATATTTGGCTTACCATCGATTATCACATGGCGCGACGTAAGTACCCGGCCTAGGTCTGGGCAATGAGAATCCGATTTATCATCGTTTCCCCGACTAAACGCGTCGGACGCGATTCGACTAAGCACCTCGAGCGACATTTGACTATTGGACCATATGAAATGATCCGGCCATCGAATCATGCCCGAAGGTCGGATGACTTTCGACCTGACGAACATGCCCAACTCACGACCGGGCGACAGACGTCCGACTTAAGCCCTCGATCGTCCGATTATACGATAATCGAGAGGCTGATCCAAAGTCAGAATTCGCTCTGCCTTTGCTGCGGCGCGCGTTACTGAACGTCCTAACTAATCTTCCGGGCTAGCGACTTATGTGTTCAAAAGTGTCCCACGACACATGAAAGAAGAGAGACATACAAAGGAGAAGAGTCCAAGTTGAAAAGACTTTGACTTCGATCTCATTAAAGTTCGGGTTAAGTTTACAAAATCAGGCCGAAGCCCGAATACAAGTATGATAAATAGAAGTAAAAAAAAATAAAAGACCGACTAGTCCTCAGAATCGGCCTCTTCCACCGGGCGAAGACTGGGGACGGTCGGCGAATCTACTCGGGCTTCGGGAGTCGGGGCCGCTTGACCTTCGGTGGCCTGCTCCGCGTCTGCTTCGGCTTCCGCTGTGGTGGTGCGACCCCCCAACGATGGATCGGCCGTCTCCTCCGTAGCTGGGGCCTCTGACTCTGGCGGAACGATGCTACCGAGGTCAAGCTTCGGGTACAAGCTTCGGATGGCTTTTCGAGCATCCTCGTACCCCACTCGGTACGAGAGGAAGCCGCTCTCCCGAAGTTCCTTCCGGTACTCTTTAGAGTCGTGGAAGTCTTCTATAGCCCGACCCATGGCTTCCTTCGCCGACTCCGCTTCTGCCCTCGCGATGTCTGCGTCAGCCTGAGCGATGGACAGACTTTCTTCAGCCTTAGCGAGGTTTCCGAGGCTTACTCGGAGCTGCTCGCGTTTGACCTTGAGCTCCTTGGCGAAGTTGTCCCTCTCGTGGCGCAGCCGACGGACGGTTCGGGACTTCTTCTTGGCGTCGTCCCGGGCCGACTGTAGCTCGATCTCCAAAGTCGCCAAGGCGCCTGTGAGTCGGGAGACCTCCTTAGTAAGATGAGAGATCTCCCCCTCAAGCTGGGCCTCCCGATTGACCGACTGCTGTAGCTGGTCGACCAGTATAACTTTATCGGCTTCGGCGGCCACGGCCTTATCCTTCCAGGCCGCACGCAGATCGCCGAATCTTCGGTATCCGACCTCCAGCTCGGATATATTGTAAATCAGCTGCGAGAGGCGAAACCGACCGTCAGAAGGCCGAACTTATGAGAAATGATAATGGAAACGAAGAAGAGGAAGACTTACCCGGATCATGGTCGGGTAAAACGAAGACAGCATGTCAGAGACACGCTGGTTCTTCATGGCCTCAATGTCGGCCGAAAGGATGAGCGCTTGGCATAGCCTCCTGGCCAAGTCGTGGTTGGCCAGGGCCGACACTCTGTCAGGCAGTGGAGAGTCGGTCGACGCCCCGCCACCGACCGACCTTCCTTCGTCACCGGACGCCATCGGGGCCTTCCCCCGTGCAGACACCTAGGCCCTGATATCGGAGAAAGAGGGCACGCTTGAGCCCGACCGGGTCCCTCCCGAAGGTGCGGCAGCAGTAGACGCGGGTGGCTTGGGCTCGCGCGTCTCCTCCCGAACATCCTCTGCCGGCTGAGCAGCTGGCACATCCTCGACCGATCCCTCGGCCGCCCTTCCTTCGGGCGAGGCTGCACCCTCGACCGATGGTCCCTCGGACGGGACTTCAACAGGCACTGTCGGCGCCGATAGTGCGATGACAGGCTCCGCTTCCTCCCCAGTCGGCTCGCTCGGTGGAGCCACTTGAGGCCTCTTGGGAGGTCGCGATGGTCCGGCCCCTTGCGCCGGCCTCTTCCGTACAGCGTACTACCGGACGTCGGCCGCCATCCGTCTCGCCCTCGGCGGCATGTCTGCAGACGACGACAGATGATCATCACCCAAAAGGAAAGGAAAGAAGAAAGGAGGGGGAAAACGGAAAACGAACCTAAGCGAGGGACCGGACTGAGACCGGTATCGTACAGGGCTTGCTCGGTGACGAGCTCCCTCTGCTTCGGCATCGAGATATCTTTCAGACGGTGGAAGTCCTCCCGATCTCCTGCTTCTACCCGACTGTTCTCGTTTGGTTGGGTTCGGGGGTCCCCCCAACGGGCAGGGAACTCCTAAGGAATAGAAGAAGAAACAAAAAAGAATTGGTTCTTTCATCCATGAATGGACGACGGAAGATCGATGATGAAAGAAAACCCCTTCCGAGGATTAAAGTACCACCACCCTCAGGCTTTAGGGTGGGGTCGGAGGACAAAAAATGCTCGAAAGAGCGAGATCCGAGGGATAGTCGGCAAAAACCGACACAGCAGGGCAAAACTGACTATTAGCCGAACCGAGTTCGGTGCAAGTTATGCCGGACACAGTCTGTAATAGTCCAGAACGTTTCGGACGAACTCCGGGACCGGAAAGCGAAGATCGGCTCGGAGATCCTCGACGTAAAAGGCCACCTGGCCCTCGGGCGGGCCGTTGACCCGACCGTTGGCACCAGGGGCGAACAGCCGAAATTGCTCCGGGATGCAATATTGCTCCCGAAGCCGATCGACGTTCGGCCCCGAAAGTGAAGAGACCTCCACCTCCGGGGTCGATCGAAGATCGTCAGTCGGATCCTCCGACCGACCTCCTCTTGGAGATGTTCTAGCCATGGATCAGGATAGAGGGCAGAAAATGGGAAGAAGACGGGCAATGGGGGCAGGCCCCTAGGAAAAGGAAAGGGACCCCCAAAGAGGGGAGAAACAGAGACGGCTACCTGGAGCTGGGGACCGCACGGGCAGAGTTTCGACAGCAAATAGAAAAAATGGAAACCTGGATGCTGGCGACCTTGTATATATAGTGCCCCCCGATGGTCGAGATGGAAGCACGACCAACGAAGAACTCCCAGATCGTGCCACGTGGCGACATTCGGGCCATCTTTTAGCCCGACGGTTCGACGCACCCATCCTCAGATCGAGCCACGTCACCTCCATCTGCTCGAACAGACCCGGCCCAATGGCCACCTGCCACGTGGCAAAAAGGCCGTGACGTTTCGCATCCCCGAAGGGGCGACGGGAATGACGGTTTCTGTTCCCAGCGAGATGGAACGTCTGACGCCGATGGGATGGGACATCTGACACCGATGGGACATCTGACATCGATGGAACATCTGACACTGATGGGATGTCTGACACCGGCGAATCGCCTGGCACTCATGAGGTGCCTGACACCGGATTAGCTAGTGGTGCGGTCATCAGAATCGAGACTTAATGCGATGGGAATCCACTCCTTTTGCCCGACGCTGCCGTCCATACAAAGACATTAGCCAGCGCACCATCCGACTCAGGAGTGGAGGGGGGCAACTGTTGGGGTATACCGACCGACCCCACTCACGCCGACTCACCGTCGGGCCTACATGACCGGCGCCCGACTCTGCCGACCGACGGCTGCCATCACCGACCGACCGAATATACGTCGGTCGGACAGACCTTCTTCGCTCTCGATCAGTCGAACTATGGAGCCCGATGCCCGACTCCCACAATGCGCTCGACGGACTGTCGGAGGGTTCCCGGGCTTTCGCCCGACGCCCCTCCACCAGCCGCCGACCTATAGTCGATCGGCTCCTCCAAATGCCGTACGACTGCTGGAGGCTGCCAATCCTGACACCGGCATGCGGCACAGCCGTCTTGGGGCATTATCCCACTTAAGGCATGGGTCAACCTTAGTGATTTGACAATCCCACGATGATTTGACAACCTCACGATGGCTCTGACAGTTCTCGATGATTTGACAATTCTTTCATTGTCTGCGCCATTAATGACGGTGCCATACCGCGCTCCACTATATATATCGAGGAAGGCAACAGTGCTGGGAGGTCCTTTTCGAAACCCTTGAATCCCTCCTCCTCTCTAGCTCTAGCTCTCACTCTCTCTCGCTGAGCTCTCCTTGATTCTTGTCTACTGTTGCATAGTCTCCTCTCTGACTTGACCGTCAGAGGGTCTCCACCGGAGTCACCTCCGGTCAGTGTGGACTTCTTTTGCAGGCGCTCGTTCCTGACGATCAGGCGACAAGGGGATTGGCTGCAACAGATTGGCGCGCCAGGAAGGGGGGGCCTGCGACAGCACCAGGGATTGTAACCCCCACGGAACTCGAAACATCTCCTAAGATGATAAAAATAAGAGCTCAACGGTCGAGGGTCATCAGATCGACGAGGTGCTCTTCTCATCGGGAAGAGGCCTCTCCTCCACCCTCCATGGCGGAACCTAGCTCTCCGCATCTCGCGGTGACCACGGAGGCATAGATCGCAGCAATCGTGCGGCAGATGACCGTGCTGACAGACGCAGTCAAGAGCCTTCAGTAACAACCAATCCGGTTGCCGCCCTCGTCGGTCAAGCAACCGGCGGCACGTCCGATGCCCTCCAAGAGCAGCCGCCGACGCCCGCGTCGGTCTCCGTCGCTTCCTCGGGAGCACCTGCCGCAGCGCTCCCACCGAGAGGAGGGGGGCGGCCGCAGCATGACACCCATCGGTCCCGACGGTCATCCCCCTCCCAGCTGGGACGAGTGAGGAAGGAAAAGCGGCCGCGAACACCATCCGCCTCCCTCTCAGACTCATCGGGAGACTCCACCCCTGAGGTCTCTCAGCACCGACGGGTCGACGACTACGAACGCAGGTTCGAAGAAATCGACCGTCGGCTTGCCCAGCTGCAGGTGGACGGACAGAAGTCCTCAAATGACGTTGACTTCCAGACCACCCAACCTCTCTCCCGACTCATCCTCGATGAGCCGATCCTCAGTCGGTTCAAGATGCCACACGTGGAGCCTTACGATGGCTCCACCGACCTGGTTGACCACCTGGAGAGCTATAAGGCTCTCATGATGATCCAAGGGACGACTGATGCTCTTTTTTGCATCGGCTTCCCCGTCACGCTCAGCAAAACTGTTAGGACCTGGTACTCCGATCTTCGATCGAGAAGTATCCACTCCTTTGGACAGCTCGAGCACTCTTTCGTGGCCCACTTCAGCACCAGTCGGAAGCCGCCACGAACCTCGAACAGCCTTTTTTCTCTCAAACAGAGAGAAAATGAGACGCTTCGATACTTCGTGACGCGATTCAACGCGACCACGCTTGAGGTCCGAGACCTCAATGAAGACATGGCCATTTCGGCCATGAAGCGGGGGCTGAGGGCATCCCGATTTACTACTCCTTGGACAAGACCCTCCTCCGGACGTACGCCGAACTGCTGGAGCGTACGTACAAGTACATGCACACAGATGAAGGAGCTTTCGACCGGCATCTGACCGAGTCCAAGGGCCCGAAGGAGAAGCGAGGAAAGGGTCGGGACCCTGCCGAGCCTAGCAGGCCCCCGACCGACAATCGGGTCTCGCCCCCACGATGGAACCAGAGGTCGCCTCGATGGCGGAGTCTGAGGCTGACACATCCCAGGTATGACTTTTATACTCCTCTCTCTGCTACTCGTGCGCAAATTTTGATGGAGATCGAAGGGGAAGAATATCTACGACGGTCTCCGCCTCTGAAGGCAAAGGGCCTCGACCGACGAAAGTACTGCTGATTTCATCGGGGCCACGGCCACAATACCGAGCAATGCATCCAACTTAAGGATGAGATTGAAGCCCTCATACGTTGGGGATATCTCGGCAAGTTTCGAAGGAATCCGCCGACCCGGCCCGTCGCCGTCCAACGACCCCAGCCGACTGAAGAAGCGACGAATATCCAACCTACGGCCGGGGTCATCAATACGATTTCCAAATGGCTGGGCTTGGGGACGTCTGCTGGAGCGGAGCCGATGAAGAAGCTGCGCCCGGACGATGTGATTACCTTTACAGATGAAGATGTTCGGGGCATCCAAACCCTCCATGATGATGCTGTTGTTGTCTCAGCAACAATAGCCAATTACGATGTAAAAAGAATCTTTGTAGATAATGGAAGTTCAACGAATGTTTTGTTTTACTCGACCTTCTTCCGGATGTGACTGTCGGCTGACCGACTCAAGAGAGTCTCTACGCCCCTGATAGGCTTTGCTGGAGTTGCTGTCACGGTGGAAGGTGAGGTTACTTTGCTCATGACGGCTGGAACCGAACCACGACAAAGCACAGTCCACTTGACCTTTGCGGTCGTCCGAGTGCCATCGGCCTATAATGCCATACTTGGAAGACCCAAACTAAACGCCCTCAAGGCGATAGTCTCGACGTATCATCTTCTGGTTCGGTTTTCGACCAAAAATAGAGTCAGGAAGATGCGCGGGGATCAACAGCTCGCTCGACGATGCTTTCAGATCTCCGCTCAAAGCGACAAATCGAAGGGCTCCCTGACGGTCGACAAGTTAGACCAATGGGAAGAAGAAGAACGGGGTGAACCGACCGAACAGCTTGTTCCCATCCCGATGATGGAGAATTCCGAACGAACGGTCTGGGTCGAGTCTCAATTACCCGACCCCGAGTGACGATAGCTAGTGGAGCTACTGAAGGCCAATGCCGACGTATTCGCTTGGTTGGTAGTAGATATGTCGGGCATCCCGTCGGAGACAATGACGCACCGACTCAACGTCGACCCAGCAATGAGGCCAGTAAGACAAAGGAAGCGGTCTTTTGCCCTTGAAAGACAGAAGGCCATTGACGAGGAGGTGGACAAGCTACTCGAAGCGGGCTTCATTAGAGAGACCACCTATCCCGACTGGCTCGCCAATGTTGTTATGGTGAAGAAAGCCAATGGGAAGTGGAGGATCTGCATCGACTACACCGACTTGAATCGGGTCTATCCGAAGGACAGCTTTCTACTTCCGAAGATCGACTAGCTGGTGGATGCGACGTCCGATTATTGACTGCTCAGCTTCATGGATGCCTTCATCGGGTACAATCAGATTCGGATGGCACCTGAGGACGAGGAGCATACGGCTTTCGTGACCGCCAAAGGCCTCTACTGCTACAGAGTAATGCCCTTCGAACTGAAGAACGTCGGAGCCACCTAAGAGCGACTTGTCAACAAGGTATTCAAAGATCAAATTGAACGCAACATGAAAGTGTACGTGGATGACATGCTGGTGAAGAGTGCGCAAATTTCGGATCACATGCGAGATCTCGAAGAAACCTTTCGCACTCTACGACGACACCGGATGAAGCTGAACCCAACTAAGTGCGCCTTCGGAGTGACTTCGGAGAAGTTTCTCGGGTTCCTCATTTCTCAACGTGGAATCGAGGCCAACCCCGAGAAAATCAAAGCAATCATCGACATGCGCCATCCGGACACCAAAAAGGAGGTGCAGCAACTCAACGGAAGGATCATCGCGCTCAGCAGATTCATTTCTCGGTCGGTCGAGAGATGCCTCCCGTTCTTCAAAACCTTGAGGCAGGCAAAGCATTTCTCTTGGCCGGACGAGTGCCGACAAGCCTTCGAGGAATTGAAGAAATACCTGACTTCTCCGCCCCTACTTGTGAGGCCGGAGGTCGGGGAGGTGCTGTATCTTTACTTGGCTACCTCTCCGGAGGCAGTTAGCTCGGTGCTCGTCCGAGAGAGCGAGAACCGAATCCACCAACCGATATATTACGTCAGCAAAGTGCTTCATGAAGTCGAGACTCGATACTCGAAGGTGGAGAACATGATATTCGCTCTGGTCATTTCAGCACAGCGGCTCCGTCCATACTTCCAGGTGCACGCTATCGTGGTCCTCACCGACCAACCTTTGAGAGCAATCCTGCATCGCCCTGACACATCAGGATGGCTGGCGAAGTGGGCTGTGAGACTGAGCGAATTTGACATCCAATATCGATCGCGACCTACTCTGAAAGCCCAGGTTCTGGCCGACTTTATCGCGGAATGCCCGACGACCGATCGAGCATCGGGAGAAGGGAGCCCCGAAGAGGTTGGGACCTCCGAATGTGACCCCGATTCAACCTGGGTGTTACACATCGACGGAGCCTCCAATGCTCGAGGGAGCGGGGCCGGGTTCCTACTCACTAACTCGGAGGGAGTGGTTACTGAGCACGCCCTCCGATTCGACTTCAAGGCCTCCAACAATCAAGCTGAATATGAAGCGCTCGTCGCAGGCTTGGGGTTGGCACTGGGGCTCGGGGTCGACCGTCTCAAAGTCTTCTCCGACTCTCAACTGATCGTTGGACAGGTCAAAGGCGAGTTCGAAGCGCGGGATCCGACCATGGCTAAATATCACCAAAAAGTAAAAGATCTCGTAGCACCGTTCAAGTACTTCGAGATCTTCCACATCCCCAGGTCGGAAAATGCTCGGGCCGACGCACTTTCCAAGCTCGCGACATCCGACTATGGCACCTTGTGCCGGACATTCATAGAAAGTCTTGAACAATCGAGCATCGACAAGGTCGAAGAGGTGCTACAATTGACGACAGAGCCGAACTGGATGGATCCGATCACTCAGTACCTGACCGACAGATCTACCCCCGAAGACCCCGTAGAAGCCAAACGACTCCGGTGGGTGGCTTCCTAATATGTGATGATGGATGATCGACTATGCAAAAGGTCATTCTCCCTTCCCTTGCTGAAGTGCTTGGGGCCGGCCGACGTGGACTATGCCTTCAGAGAAGTACATGAAGGGATCTGCGGTGATCACTTGGGGGGCAAATCTTTGGCCTACAAAGTTCTGCGGCAGGGTTACTACTGGCCCACCATGAGGAAGGATGCAGCTGAGTTGGTTCGGAAGTGTGAGCCATGCCAGAGGTACGCCAGCGTACAATGCCGACCAGCTAGCCAAATCACCCCTGTCGTCACCCCGTGGCCCTTCGCCTAATGGGGGGTCGACATACTCGATCCCTTCCCTCCGGCATCTGGCCAAAGGAAGTTCATAGTCATCGCCATCGACTACTTCACCAAGTGGGTGGAAGCCGAGCCTCTGGCACAGATTATCGAGCGAAAGATGGAAGACTTCGTTCAGAAGTCCATCATCTTCAGGTTTGGATTGCCGCACACTATTATCACCGATAACGGATGACAATTCGATAACCAGGACTTCAGAGACTTCTGTGTGAGATTCCATATCACGCACCGACTGACCTCGATTGGGCACCCACAGTCCAACGGCGAAGTCGAGGTGACCAACTGGACCATACTGCATGGACTCAAGACCCGACTGAATGAAGCCAAAGGCCTCTGGGTTGAGGAGTTGAACTCCGTCCTGTGGGCATACCGGACGACACCCCATGTCCCGACCGGAGAATCACCTTTCAGTTTGGCCTATGGGATGAAAGCAATGATACCGCTCGAGACCGGGCTACCATCGACTAGAGTCGAGCAGTATCAAGAGCCAGACAACTCTGAGTGTAGGAGGGCCGACCTAGACCTCCTACCCGAGCTTCGGAGCGAGGCTCAGCTTCGCATGGCTTCTTACCGATAGAAGGTAGCCCGATATTACAACGTCAAGGTCAAACCAAAGCTTTTCAGGCCTGGAGACCTAGTCCTAAGAAAGGCAGAAGTCTCGAAGCCTTTAGACCAAGGGAAGTTAGCTCCGAACTGGAAAGGACCCTACAAAGTAGCGGACACCTACGGGCCGAGGGCTTACCGACTGGAGACTCTGGAAGGGAACCCCATTCCCCGGACCTAGAATGCCGACAACCTAAAGTTGTATTACCAATGAACTTTGTATCCACTCACTGGAAATACAAATTTAGTTTCAAAACTTCGGAGTCTGGAATCTCGACTCTTCGACTGTGGGTCGGCACTCGCCAAGAAGTGCGAACCCCCGACGTCCCGACGTGAACCTAACGTACCACTGGGGACCAACGGCCCGATCGCCGACAATACATCGGATGCTTAAAAGGGCCGATATATCCATGATAACAGGAGTTACACTTCTTCTACAGTCACAATCCCGGGCAAAATGATCAGCTGACTCGCCGACTCTGCCTCGGCCAAGAAAAGCAGAATGCCAATGTGACCAATGCCACGTTCGCAACTTACTGACCAGGTCACGATCGGTCGAAGGATATTCGACTTACCACCGATTATCACACGACGTGACGTAAGTATCCGACCTAGGTCTGGGCAATGGGAATCCGACTTATCATCGTTTCCCCGACTAAACGCGTTGGACGCGATTCGACTAAGCACCTCGAGCGACATTTGACTATCGGACCATATGAAATGATCCGGCCATCGAATCATGCCCGGAGGTCGGATGACTTTCGACCCGAGAACATGCCCGACTCACGATCGGGCGACAGACGTCCGACTTAAGCCCTCGATCGTCGGATTATACGACAATTGGGAGGCTGATCCAAAGTCAGAATTCGCTCTGCCTTTGCTGTGGCGCGCGTTACTGAACGTCCTAACTAATTTATCGGGCTAGCGACTTATGTGTTCAAAAGTGTCCCACGACACATGAAAGAAGAGAGACATACAAAGGAGAAAAGTCCAAGTTGAAAAGACTTTGACTTCAATCTCATTAAAGTTCGGGTTAAGTTTACAAAACCAGGCCGAAGCCCGAATACAAGTATGATAAATAGAAGTAAAGAAAAATAAAAGACCGACTAGTCCTCAGAATCGGCCTCTTCCACCGAGCGAAGACTGGGGACGGTCGGCGAATCTACTCGAGCTTCGGGAGTCGGGGCCGCTTGACCTTCGATGGCCTGCTCCGCGTCTGCTTCGGCTTCCACTGTGGTGGTGCGACCCCCTGGCGATGGGTCGGCCGTCTCCTCCGCAGTTGGGGCCTCCGACTCTGGCGGAACGATGCTGCCGAGGTCGAGCTCCGGGTATAAGCTTCGGACGGCTTTTCGAGCATCCTCGTACCCCACTCGGTACGAGAGGAAGCCGCTCTCCAGAAGTTCCTCCTGGTACTCTTCAGAGTCATGGAAGTCTTCTATAGCTCGACCCATGGCTTCCTTCGCCGACTTCACTTCCGCCCTCGCGATGTCTGCGTCTGCTTGAGCGATGGACAGACTTTCTTCGACCTTAGCGAGGTTCCCGAGGCTTACTCGGAGCTGCTCGCGTTCGACCTTGAGCACCTTGGCGAAGCTGTCCCTCTCGTGGCGTAGCCGATGGACAGTTCGGGACTTCTTTTTGGCGTCGTCTCGGGCCAACTGCAGCTCGTCTCCGAAGTCGTCAAGGCGCCTGTGAGTCGGGAGACCTCCTCAGTAAGACGAGAGATCTCCCCCTCAAGCCGGGCCTCCCGGTCGACCGACTGCTGCAGCTGGTCGACCAGTATAACTTTATCGGCTTCGGCGGCCGCGGCCTTGTCCTTCCAGGCCGCACGCAAATCATCAAATCTTCGGTATCCGGCCTCCTGCTCGGATATATTGTAAATCAGCTGCGAGAGGCGAAACCGACCGTCAGAAGGCCGAACTTATGAGAAATGATAATGGAAACGAAGAAGAGGAAGACTTACCCGGATCATGGTCGGGTAAAATGAAGACAGCATGTCAGAGACACGCTGGTTCTTCATGGCCTCAATGTCGGTCGGAAGGATGAGCGCTTGGCATAGCCTCCTGGCCAAGTCGTGGTTGGCCAGGGCCGACGCTCTGTCGGGCAGTGGAGAGTCGGTCGACGCCCCACCACCGACCGACCTTCCTTCGTCACCGGACGCCATCGGGGCCTTCCCCCGTGCAAACACCCAGGCCCTGATATCGGAGAAAGAGGGCACGCTTGAGCCCGATCGGGTCCCTCCCGAAGGCGCGGCAGCAGCAGACGCGGGTGGCTCGGGCTCGCGCATCTCCTCCCGAACCTCCTCTGCCGGCTGCGCAGCCGGCGCATCCTCGATCGATCCCTCGGCCGCCCTTCCTTCGGGCGAGGCTGCACCCTCGACCTATGGTCCCTCGGACGGGACTTCAACAGGCACTGTCGGTGCCGACAGTGCGATGACAGGCTCCGCCTCCGCCCTAGCCGGCTCGCTCGGTGGAGCCACTTGAGGCCTCTTGGGAGGCCGCGATGGTCCGACCCCTTGCACCGGCCTCTTCCGTACAGCGTACTGCCGGACGTCGGCCGCCGTCAGTCTCGCCCTCGACGGCATATCTGCAGACGACGACAGATGATCAGCACCCAAAAGGAAAGGAAAGAAGAAAGGAGGGGAAAAACGAAAAACGAACCTAAGCGAGGGACCAGACTGAGACCGACGTCGTATAGGGCCTGCTCGGTGACGAGCTCCCTCTGCTTCGGTACCGAGATATCTTTCAGGCGGTGGAAGTCCTCCCGATCTCCGGCTTCCACCTGACTGTTCTCGTTCGGTTTGGTTCGGGGGTCCCCCCAACGGGCAGGGAACCCCCAAGGAATAGAAGAAGAAACAAAAAAGAATTGGTTCTTCCATCCATGAATGGACGACGGAAGATCGGTGATGAAAGAAAGTTCCTTCCGAGGATTAAAGTACCACCACCCTCGGGCTTTAGGGTGGGGTCGGAGGACAAAAAATACTCGGAAGAGCGAGATCCGAGGGATAGTCGGCAAAAATCGACACAGCAGGGCAAAACTGACTATTAGCCGAACCGAGTTCGGCGCAAGTTGTGCCAGACACAGTCCGTAATAGTTCAGAACGTTTCGGACGAACTCCGGATCCGAAAAGCGAAGATCGGCTCGGGGGTCCTCGACGTAAAAGGCCACCTGACCCTCGGGCGGGCTGTTGACCCGACCGTTGGCACCAGGGGCGAACAGCTGAAATTACTCCGGGATGCAATATTGCTCCCGGAGCCGATCGACGTTCGGTCCCGAAAGTGAAGAGACCTCCACCTCCGGGGTCGACCAAGGATCGTCAGTCGGATCCTCCGACCGACCTCCTCTTGGAGATGTTCTAGCCATGGACCAGGACAGAGGGCGGAAAATAGGAAGAAGACGGGCAACGGGGGCAGGCCCCTCGGAAAAGGAAAGAGACCCCCAAAGAGGGGAGAAACAGAGACGGTTACCTGGAGCTGGGGACCACACGGGCAGAGTTTCGACAGCAAATAGGGAAAGTGGAAACCTGGATGCTGGCGACCTTGTATATATAGTGCCCCCCGATGGCCGAGATGGAAGCACGACCAACGAGGAACTCCCATATCGCACCACGTGGTGACATCCGGGCCATCTTTTAGCCCGACGGTTCGATGCACCCGTCCTCAGATCGAGCCACATCACCTCCATCTGCTCGATCAGACCCGACCCAATGGCCACTTGCCACATGGCAAAAAGGCCATGACGTTTCGCATCCCCGAAGGGGCGATGGGAACGACGGTTTCTGTTCCCAACTAGATGGGACGTCTGACGCCGATAGGACGGGACATCTGACACCGACGGGACATCTGACACCGACGGGATATCTGACACCGATGGGACGTCTGACACCGACGAATCGCCTGGCACTCATGAGGTGCCTGACACCAGATTAGCCAGCGGTGCGATCGTCAGAATTGGAACTTGATGCAATGGGAATCCACTCCTTTCGTCCGACGCTGCCACCCATACAAAGACATTAACCAGCACACCATTCGACTCAGGAGTGGAGGGGGGCAACTATTGGGGTATACCGACCGACCCCACTCACGCCGACTCACCGTCGGGCCTACATGACCGGCGCCCGACTCTGCCGACCGACGGCTGCCATCGCCGACCGACCGAATATACGTCGGTCGGGAAGACCTTCTTCGCTCTCGATCGGCCGAACTATGGAGCCCGATGCCTGACTCCCACAACGCGTCCGACGGACTGTCGGAGGGTTCTCGAGCTTTCGCCCGACGCCCCTCCACCAGCCGCCGATCTATAGTCAGTCGGCTCCTCCAAACGCCGTACGACTGCTGGAGGTTGCCAATCCTGACACCAGCATGCGGCACAGCCGCTTTGGGGCATTATCCCACTTAAGGCATGGGTCAACCCTAGTGATTTGACAGCCCCACGATGATTTGACAACCTCACGGTGGCTCTGACAGTCTTCGGCGATTTGACAATTTTTCCATTGTCTGCGCCATTAATGACGACGCCATACCGCGCTCCACTATATATATCGGGGAAGGCAACAGTGCTGGGAGGTCCTTTTCAAAACCCTTGAATCCCTCCTCCTCTCTAGCTCTAGCTCTCACTCTCTCTCGCTGAGCTCTCCTTGATTCCTGTCTACTGTTGCCTAGTCTTCTCTCTGACTTGACCGTCGGAGGGTCTCCATCAGAGTCACCTCCGGTCAGTGCAGACTTCTTTTGCAGGCGCTCGTTCCCGGCGATCAGTCGACGAGGGGATTGGCCGCAACACTTTCCATGCGTCAAACACAGTATAGAGAAAAGGCAATCTCATGCAAGTATCTTCCTATTGAGACTTTGGTTTAGAGAAACTCTGAGGACTTTTTATTTCAAAATAATTGTAGATTCAAGAACCCTCCCATCCAACTGATAAACCTATCTGGGGTTTGGATCAACTACTAAGGTATCACGTAGCATAGCTCCATTTAGGATTTTCAAGCTGATCAATTAGACTTGTTTGCATCTAGTTTTGTTCGAAATTAAAATTGAATTGAGCTTGAATTAGTGGTAAATAACTCAAGCTCGATCTCAACTTTCAAGTTTCGAAATAATTCCACACCAAGCTTGATCAAACCCGGGCATGATCAAGCTTGGCTCAAATGTAATGAGGCTAAACCATGTCATAATTAGGATCCCTTAGAAATCATTTGTTTTAGCAGGTCAACAAGGGCAATCAGGGTTGGCGATGGTCCACTACGTACTCTTGGGCGCAGACAGCTGCACAAACCAATCTTTTTCAGAGCAAAAAGGAACAACTCTAGGTTGTTAGCATGATAAATGGGTCAATTCCACTCGTCTGATTCGTAACAACAGCTGCCTGGGTCACTTAATGAGGGAGCACTACTGCGATTCCTTCCTTGCACACAACACATATTCAGTCTTCTATATCAGTATCACTGTCATGTGAATCACAACACTAACTTTTCTTCTTCACCAAATGAGAAAAAAAAATGAAAAAGAAAAGAAAAAAATAAATAAATAAAAAAGAAAGAAAGAAAGAAAGACAAAAAAAAAAAAAAAAAAAAAGAAGAAGAAAAGAATGCAAAACTATCAAAGGATAATGAAGCCCACATCTTCGATCCACCTAGCGGTCCAAACTAGTTTGAAAAACGTTAACTTTAATTACAATCAAGGTTTCGTGAATCAATTTACATTGAGTGACAGGAACAGCCTTGCATGTCTTTTTTTTTTTTTGGGTAAGTAACAGAGCTTAGCTATAGAAGAAAGAAAGGACAACAGTTTATAGAATTACAGGAGGGCTTATCAACAAAAATGGACAACCTATAATGGAAAAGCAACATACAAAAGGAAAAGACTGTCCCAAACCAGAAAACCATTCACATAAAAAAAAACATAAAAAAATAATAGGAGGTACAATTGAAGATTTTTCGATAGCCAAGGTAGCAAGAGGATTGTAGACATGAAGTAACTTGATCCAACTCCTAATCCAAGCTATACTAATGGGACTAACAGAAGGAAATGTCCAAGATGATCGTGCATAGTAATCGTAGCTAGAGGTGCAAATGAGTCGCATCGAATTGGATCATGAGTGATTTCGATTCGTTTCGATCTTTTGAACAGATCTGAATATTCAATTCAAATTCAGTCCAGTAAAAAATTGAATCGGATCCATATCAAATTTTTTGATTCAATATGTCATCGGTTTAGGTTGGATTCATATATAACCCGATTCCGATTCATAAAATATGAATTCGGTTTGATTCGGATCGGATCAGTTCGGCTCCAATCCATGCTTTATCAGTTTGATTTTTGTCAGATCTGTCCTTATTAATTTGCGTTGTAGTATTTAGCCGGTGCACTTCTTTTCTGCTAGACGCTTGCTGATTTTAGATGGAATAGATGTTTTGTTGCAGGTACTGTAATCTATGCCCAGGATTGCTTACCAGAAAACAAATGGGAAGGACCAAAATGCATCAGCTACTTCATCTTCAGCACCACCTTGTATGCCGTCCCGAGCGTTCCCTTCCCCAGTACTTCCGCAGAAGCTCTTAATAGATCCTCCAGATCGAACGGCCTCGCCCCGCTCCCAGAAAACACCAACTTCTTCCCCGCCGCTTCTCCCTTCGCCGCGGCCGCATGCGAGCCGGCCCCGTTCTCATTCCCTCCCCGCTTATCCCTCCCCACCGCCGCCACTTTCGGCGGCTTCCCAGCCTCCGCCGCTGCCTCTAGCGTCCTCGTCTTGCCCGCGGAGCTGCTTCTCTTCCGGCAAAGGAGGACCACCAATATGAGGATGATTAAAACTCCGGCGGCAACTCCGATAGCAATCCCGACTGTCGCTCCACCGAAGAGTTTCTTCTTGCCATGTTTCGCCTCGTTCTCCTCACCCATCGGGACCTCCGCCGCCGCTGACAGCGTGAGCTCGCCTGGGCTGGTGTCACAGGGCTGATTCTTGTCCAGAATTTTTGCAAGAATTCAAGTCTTGTGCAGCACTAGACCCACGTCTAGTTCAGCCTCTCAGCACTCCCCTCCCACAAGGGACATGATATCAAGATATATAAGGAAAATATCAAAGATTTTCTTTATTCCTATTAGGATTTGACGCCTCGAGATTCAGTCCACAGTGAGGTTCGCGGCGAAAAACGGAGTCCAACGAGACCAAGATCATCTGAATCGGAGCTCGGATGGAGGAGATACGAGCTTTTGAAGTCGGCACGAGAATCGAGGCGGTGGAGGACCTCCGGCGACCAGCGGCGGGCGGCAGCGGCGCGGCCGCAGGCGGCGGCACGCGGGACGCGCGTCCCAGGCCCGCGTGGGATGTGGGACCCAAGCCCGCGCGGGACGCGCGACCCAGGCCCACGCGGGACGCGCAACCCAGGCCCAGGCCCGCGCGGGACGCGCGACCCAGGCCTGCTGGCCCCTTGCCCCGGTCCACCGTGGACCGGGTGGTCCACGGCGCGGTCTGTGGACCGCGTGGGCGTTTCCCACGCGTTTCTCGCGGTCCACGGCACTATTCCGTGGACCGGAGCGCGATCGGACGGCCCAGAGAGATCTCGGTCTTGATCCGACGGTCCGGAGGGTTTTTTGGCTTGGTTTAGGACTCCTAATCCGTGTCTAATCAAGTTTAAACCCTGTTTATGCCTTTAAAAAGGCCTGAGACGAACAGAGAGAACAGGGTGGTTGTTTTCTCGCCGCCGTACGAACCGAGAGGAGAGAGAGAGGCGTGAGGCGCTGTGAGAGAAGGAGCAGGAGGCTCCTAGACAGCGGTCGCCAGGCTCTTCAGGGGTTCAGGGGGTCTCCAAGAGAGAGAGAGCTTTTGTGAGGAAAACTTTATGTGAGAGAGAATTGGGTGTACAAAGGTTGAGGGTGAGGTCTCCTCTTGTAAAATTTTCTTTTCATAGTGAAGTTTGCATGCTCCGTGGAGGCGAGCCCTTTTGTGGCTGATCCACATATTTTGATTATTTTTTCTTCTGTTTTGTTTCTTCTTTCTTCCTGCTGCATCGCGTGGTATTGAAAAAATCTTGGAAGGTGGTGTCCTGGCCAGACATCCACCCAACAATTCCAATTCTCACTATACATTGGATATTAGAGACCCGCCCACAGTCTCTCCGAATATCCCATGCTTACCCACTCTTATCTCTACAAGCCAGCAAACAGGGTATACATAGGCGGTGGACAACTTCCCCCAACCGCTGGGAACCACCTCAGAACCGTCTCCATCTGTTTGGAGGGCAACTGTTCCAAGGAGTTGGGAGTCAACTGCTGTCAACTCCCCCAAACTGCTGCTGGACAGCAACGGACCAAGGCAACCGAAGGCAACTGTCAGGCCAACTCAGAATCCCTTCCAACTGCATGCCAAGGCCCAGGCTGCATGCGCCCAAGGCCAGGCTCGGGTGCCACCCTGCGCACCCTTGCGAACTCATGCGCGCACACGTCCGGCCGTGCGCGCCCATGCGTGGGCTAATGCCACATGTTCTGCTGTGCCGTTGCCTTGCGCGTCCTGTTGCCGCGCGCGCCCTGTGCCGCACGCCTCCGGCACTGTGTGCATCCCTCTGCGCATACTGCTGCCGTGCGCGCCCTGTGCCGTATGCCTCTGGCACTGTGCGCATCCCTCTGCGCATCCTGCTGCCGCGTGCGCCCAGTACTTGCCGCGCACACCCTACTGCACGGTGCACTCTAACATGGCGCCAGTGCGCTGCCCATGCGCACCCCTGCGCACGCCCATCCATGATGCTGCGCGCTGTTGCATTTTGGCATCCGTCTGTTGGTGCCAATGCTTGGCCTGGCCATACGGGCACCAGACCATACCTTTTCCTTGCAGAGCTCCGCCAAGCCTCTGCCCACTTGGGATTGGCACGGTAAAGGGATCAACCCGTGCCATCCCAGAAAGTCAGCTAATGGGACCATGACAAACCTCCGCCACCCGAAGATCCCGATGTCCTCGGAGGGAGGTGTGACAAGTAACTTTGGATCGCCTCTCCAAACTGCCATAAAAAAGTCTCCTCCCAATTAGTCTCATTCTTTGGTTCCCCTTTCCATTGGACCAAATATTCGGTCCTTCTATTTTTCTTGCTGTGTCCCAAGGTCCGATGGTCAAGAACTTTCTCCACCTCCTTATCAAATTGTTGCCTTATTGTTGGTGGGGCTCTTTGCGCCTGAATCCTTGAAGGATCTGCATCTTCATGAAAGGACCTTAGATAACTCACATGAAAGGTTGGATGTACCCTTAACCTTTCCGACAGATGCAATTGATAGGCGACATTTCCCACCTTCTTCACCACTTCAAAGGGCCCATCATACCTTGGAATAAGACCTCGATGTACCTTCTTACTGTTGATCTTTTTCCAGATTTGAGGAGTCAGTTTCAGCAGAACTTTATCCCCCATATTAAATTCCAAAGGCCTGCGCCCTTTGTCTGCGTATTTCTTCATCATTCTCACTGCCTTATGGAGACTGTCCTGTGCCTCTTCCAGCATTTCTTGCTGATTTCGGGCAAATCGATAGGCTGCCGGGCAGATTCCCCCAGATTTTTGCAAGGCAACTTCTTAAGGGATAAGAGGTTGGCGTCCAGTCGCCAACTCAAAAGGACTGAATCCTGTTGCAGAAGATCGATGAAGATTATAGCAAAATTGAGCAGTGTCTAACAGTTTCAACCAATTCTTTTGGCTGGCTGTCACATAGTGTCTGAGATACTCTTCCAACAGTGCGTTCACCCTCTCCGTCTGACCATCAGTTTGAGGATGATTTGCTGTGGAGAACTTGAGTTCAGAACCCATTAATTGGAAGAGATAGGTCCAAAATCTTCCCGTGAACCGAGCATCTCTATCACTGATGATATCTGTAGGCAACCCAAAATGTTTCACCACATTTCGGTAGAACAAGTCCGTAGCAGTCTCCGCTGGACATGCTTCCGGTACTGGGACAAAAACAGCATACTTGGAGAAGCGGTCAACAACCACCATGATAGAAGTCATACCTTCCATCTTCGGAAAGTCACTGATGAAGTCCATGGATACCGAAACCCATGGCTTTTCTGCAATTGGCAAAGGTTGTAGGAGACCCGGCTCCTTGCGCCTCTCCACTTTGTCTTGTTGGCACACCAAGCAAGACCGGACATAAGCCTCGATGTCCTCTTCCATCTTCGCCCATACAAACGTACGGGACAAGAGAGCCATCATGCGCTCCCTTCCCGGGTGTCCCGCTCATTGGGAATCATGGGACTCCCTCATGAGTTGACTCCTCAGTCCCCTGCCATCAGGGACATATAGTCTATTGCTTTTGCCCACCAATAGACTATCTTCAACCCAATATCTTCGGGTCACACCATCCCGAACCTGTTGAAGCAACTTTTGGTAGCCTTTATCCGACTGCGCTACCACTCGAATCTTGTCGGTGAAGTTTGCTTACACAGAAGAAATGGCAGCAGCCATTTCCACAATGCCTTTCCTACTCAAGGCATCAGCAACCTGGTTATGCCTCCCAGGTTTATGCTCCCATTCCAAATCATATTCAGCCAAGAATTCCTGCCACTGAGCCTATCTAGGAGACAGCTTTTTCTGTGTCAAGAAAAATGTGTTAGCCACATTATCAGTTTTCACCACAAACCTGGTACCCAACAGGTAGACCCACCATGTCCTCAAGCAATGCACCACAGCCAGCATCTCTTTCTCATGGGCAGAATATCGCTGTTCTGCCTCCTTGAGTTTCCAGCTTTCAAAGGCAACCGGATGTCCCTCTTGCACCAGCACACCTCCAACATCTTTATCGGAGGCATCGGTATGCACTTCGAAAGGCTTCACAAAATCAGACAACTTAAGCACCGATTTCGACGAAACAGCCACCTTCAATTCCTCGAAGGCCTCTTGGCATCTTTCGGTCCAATCCCATTGCTGATCCTTCCTCAACAGATCTGTCAATAGGGTAGCCTTCCTTGAATATCCAGCCACAAATTTGCGATAATAGTTTGCCAAACCAAAAAAACTTCTCAACTCAGCAACTTTGGTAGGTGCTGCCCAATCCAGAATGGCCTGCACCTTCTTTCGATCCATTTTCACCGTGCCATTGCCCACCACATGTCCGAGGAAATTGATTTCTTTGCAGTAGAATTCACACTTTTCCTTCTTGACATATAGCTTGTGTTCCCTTAGCCGATGGAATACCAACTTTAGGTGCTTTTGATGTTCTTCCAAAGAACCACTATATATGACTATATCATCCAGATAAATAACCACAAACTGATCGATATAATCATAAAAGACATCATTCATTAAGTTGCAGAAAGTTGCAGGTGCATTTGTCAAACCAAACGGTATGACAATGAACTCATAGGATCCATACCTCGTAACTATAGTGGTTTTAGGTTCATCCCCCTCAGCAATCCTCACTTGCCAATAACCTGATCGTAGATCCAACTTGGTGAAGTATGCAGCCTTGGATAAACGATCAAATAAATCTGATATCAGGGGCATCGGGTACTTGTTCTTAATGGTGACTTTATTCAGGCCTCTATAGTCCACAGAGCCTAAGAGAACCATCTTTCTTTTCCTGAAACAACACAGGGGCACCGAAAGGAGCTTTAGATGGTTGTACCTTTTTCACATCCAGCAGTTCACCTAACTGCTTCTTTAATTCAGCCAACTCCTTAGGCGACATTCTGTAGGGAGCTTTGGCAGGAGGTCTTGTGCCGGGCACAAGATCAATCTTGTGGTCCACAGCACGTCGAGACGGTAGCTCCTTTGGCAACTCTGAAGGCATTACATCATCGAATTTCTGTAGAAGTTCAGCCACCTCCTTTGGCACCGTTGCTGTCTCATCAGGGCCCACATCAATGAGAGCAGCAAGGTAAGTGACTTGGCCCCGCTTCCATCCACGGGCCAATTGCATGGCAGAGACCATCTCCACCTTTGGTTCGCGAACACCAGCATCCGAAAGCATGCTGCACCCTGTAACAAAATAAGGTCTCCTCTCATCATGGATCATTAGTCCATTCAAGTGTGGCAATATCACCACTTTTGACAGCGACAAAAAAGTCATTGCCAAGGATCAAGTTGTAGTCGTCCAATGGAACCACCATCAGGTTCATGTGACCATCCCATCCGCCAATGGTCACTTGGACGTCAAAGGCCATGCCCCTCACGGCCTGGGCTTGGGAATTGACTGCTTTGATACGGCTCGAGTGTTTCGCCACACTCAAGCCTAGAGTGGATACTGTCCTTTCAGCCATAAAACTGTGAGTGGCACCACTATCCACCATGACTGAAAGCTGATGTCCATTGACTTTCATCCGCACGAATATCAGTTTGGGGTGTTCCTTGGCTTTTTCTGTCTGAATCACACCAAGTAATTGTAGTGGTGCAACTTGGTGTGTAGCCTCTGAATCAGAATCATCACAGGCATCTTTGGCAATAATGGCACTTATCTTGCTCTTGTTGGGACAATTGCGAGCAAGATGAGGACCATTGCAAATGAAGCAACCAGGATGAGGATTGGCATGATCCCTCCTTTGGTGGGAACCCTCTACCTTAGCCTTCCCTTTATCAATATCCTTGGTCCGCTTCTCACTAACATCCTTTGGCCTCTTCCTGTGATTCTTCTCAGCAAACTTAGGTTTGTTTGTGGCAAACCCATTGCTGGGTTTACTGATTCACAAATCCACCAAGGCATCAGCGGCAGTCAATGCGGCGGGCAAGTCCTTGATGCCTTGCCGTCGCAACTCCAATTGTGCCCAAGGTTGGAGACCAGACAGAAAATTGAATAACCTGTCTGCCTCGGACATATCCCTTATGTCCAACATAAGAGAGCTATACTCCTTCACATACTCCCTTACCGAGCCGGTCTGTCTCAACTTCTTTAGGGAGTCCCTAGCAACCCATGCTGTATTGCAAGGGAGGAATTACTCCTTCAATTCCTGTTTCAACACCTCCCAAGTAGCAATCTGTGGCCTGGCAACATCTTCCATTCTGGTTCTCCACCAGAGTTTGGCATCCCCCACCAAGTACATACTGGTGATAGAGACTTTCTCCTCTTCAGGAGCATGCGCAGCCTTGAAGTATTGCTCCATGTCCCACAAAAAATTCTCCAGATCTTTGGCACTCCGCATGCCATTGAAAGGCTTTGGATCAGGGACCTTCATCTTGACGGGCGCATCTCCCCGCGAAGGGTTTTGCAGTACTGTCTTGAGGAGTCTGACATCAAATTGCATCTCCTCCAATTGTTGCTACGCCATTGCCAAGGCTTCCTGCAGCGGAACCAATGTGGCCAGCGAGTGCTCCACTTGCGACCACAAAGGTTCAGCGGCTTCTGTTTGAGGCACACCGAGCATTGCTTCCAACCGGGACAATCTTTCACGGATAGCTTCCATGTTACCACCCGTTCGCATGAGCGCCACCCCCACACTCAATGTTTTGGCTCTCAAATGGCCAAAAATTCCCTCGCTAGAGCAAACCTGCTCTGATACCAACTGTCACAGGGCTGATTTTCGCCCAGAATTTTTGCAAGAATTCAGGCCTTGTGCGGCACTAGACCCATGTCTAGTTCAGCCTCTCAGCACTCCCCTCCCATAAGGGACATGATATCAAGGCACATAAGGGAAATATCAAAGATTTTCTTTATTCCAATTCCCACTATACATTGGATATTAGAGACCCGACCACAGTCTCTCCGAATATCCCACGCTTACCCACTCCTGTCTCTACAAGCCAGCAAGCAGGGCATACATAGGCGGTGGACAACTTCCCCCAACTGCTGGGAACCACCTCAGAACCGTCCCCATCTGTTTGGAGGGCAACTGTTCCAAGGAGTTGGGAGTCAACTGCTGTCAACTCCCCCAAACTGCTGCTGGACAGCAACGGACCAAGGCAACCGAAGGCAACCATCAAGCCAACTCAGAATCCCGTCCAATTGCATGCCAAGGCCCAGGTTGCATGCGCCCAAGGCCAGGCTCGGGTGCCACCCTGCGCACCCTTGCGAACTCATGCGCGCACGCGTCCGCCCGTGCGCGCCTATGCACGGGCTAATGCCACATGTTCTGCTGTGCCGTTGCCTCACGCGTCCTGCTGCCGCGCGCGCCCTGTGCCGCACGCCTCCGGCACTGTGCGCATCCCTCTGCGCATCCTGCTGCCGCGCGCGCCTTGTGCCACACGCCTCCGGCACTGTGCGCATTCCTCTGCGCATCCTACTGCCGCGTGCGCCCAGTACTTGCCGCGCACACCCTGCTGCGCGGCACGCTGTAACATGGCGCCAGTGCGTTGCCCATGCGCACCCCAGCGCGCGCCCGTCCATGGTGCCGCGCACTGCTGCATCTTGGCATCCGTCTGCTGGTGCCAATGCTTGGCCTGACCATACAGGCACCAGACTATACCTTTTCCTTGCAGAGCTCCGCCAAGTCTTTGCCCACTTGGGATTGGCACGGTAAAGGCATCAACTCGTGCCATCCCAGAAAGTCAGCTAATAGGACCGTGACAGCAGGGGCCTAGTGGCCCACTGCAAAGTCCCATCTTCAAGAGTGCCTCTGCCGGCATTTTCCAGAGCTTGGACAGGATAGATCCGTCGAGCGAGTTGATGATACGTTGAACTAGACTAGGTTCGGGAGGTTCAGCTTCGGGATCTCACCCAAGAGCTGGTTGTTCTCGAGGTAGAGCGTGCCGAGGCGGGTGAGGTTGTTGAACTCTGGCGAGATATCGTCAGAGAAGTCATTCCCCACGAGGTTGAGGCAGACAAGGTTTTGGAGCGAAGAGAGGAACGTCCGGATCTCGCCGAAGAAGCGGTTGCCCTCAAGGTAGAGGTTCCGAAGCTGGGAGCACTTGGCGAGGTCCACCGGGAGGTGGCCGGAGAGGGCATTGTAGCGAAGGCTCAGCATCCAGTGCGCCGTCAGGTTGCCAACGATGCTCGTCGAAATCTGACCCATAAGGCCAACGGGAGATAGGCAGAGGATGATCACGCGACCAATGTCGCAGGTTACGCCCAGCCACGAGCACGGCGTCATGGAATCATTCCACGAGAGTGTCGCAGAGTCATCCCATGAGTCCGATCGGATCAAATTATTTATTTTAAAATTTAAATAAATTTAAAATTTTTTATAAATTAAATTAAATTATATCAGAGTAAAATTTAGTAAATTTAAATCCGTTCCAATCCAAAAGATAGGATGGATCTAAATTTAAAATTCGATCCGGCTCTATAAATCTTTTAAAATGGTTCAGATTTGATTGAGTCACGGACCAATCTTATTCATTTGCAATCTTAACTGTAGCATAAGTGGAGTGATTCGGGTACATAATACTTAATCTCCGTCAGCTGGTTTAACAAATGCCATGTCAGTCGCTTGAACGTAGAGAAACGCTTACAAGTTGAGTACCATTCTACACCACAGCACATCAGCTGTCCCAACCACAAAATTTCATACTTCCTAGCTTTAGGAGACCCTAGTAAAATAGCAAGGCAAGTCTTCAGCTGAAAAAGATTAGTAAGAATATCCTGCACCCAAATAGTATAACAAAGAAGGCACGAGATGGAAACAAAACTCCCACAAAATACCCTGTAAAGATTAAACTCAGAGCTGGAATAGTCAAAGTAGCACTGCATGTTCTCCCAGAATTCCAACTTCTGACAAAGCCAACATCGCTGGTGTACGAATAACAATCTCTCATGCATCAAAAGAGGAAAATGAAACCAAAAGAAAAACTGTATCAGCTTCGTCATCGTTCAAAAAATGTTCACCAATAATCAGACATGAGAATATCCATAAAATCAGATTGCAAAAGCTGACTAGGATATATATTAAAATCCCCCAACTTAGCTATAGAAGCCAGATAATCAGCCGCTCGATTTGCTTTTCGAAGAACATGAGCCACCTTGAAAGTTTGAAAGAAAATTTTCGAAGAATATAAATCCTATTACAATGGGTGTGGCAACTTAGTATTTCGATGTTGCTGTTTGAGCCACTGGATGACAGTCATCGAGTCACCTTCCACCCATAGTTCCAAGACATGCAGCACCTGGAAAGCTATCTTACACCCCATCTAAGCTGCCACTATTTCAGCATGAGGAACTGAGGAGGGCGGCAATTTCTTGCCACCAGCTCTCACCAGCTTCCCATAATGATCCCGAATTATAAAGGCAGCTGCATAATCATTTGATTTTACCGAAGCATCAAAATTGAGCTTAAAGACACCCTTAGGAGGGGGAAGCCAACCAACCAACTTTGTATCTTTGGTTTTCAGATGAACTGAAATTAAAGCTTCTCAGTTCTGTGGCACATCTCTTAGCTGGTTATAATAAGAATCTTGCATGCAATCTAATGAATTGTACATGGCATGTCTCAACAGGTGAGGAGGAGTTATTGTATTATATTGAAACAGCCTATCATTGCGAGCGTGCCATAATAACCATACCACACAAGCGGCAATTTGCTGCATCCTTTTTGTAACCTGAGAGTCAAACACAAACTGTTTCAGTTGCTGCAAAGAAGATAGTTGTAAATTCAGACTACTAAAATTGTTGAAGAGCTGCCAGTAATGCTTAGCATATATGCAGTCAATAAATATATGCTCACTGTTTTCCACCAACTTAGTGCATAGATCACAATGCATTTGTTAATTGGAATAATCTGATAATGGCACAACAAATCTTTGCTTGGCAACCTTCTCCACATTAGTTTCCACCAGAAATATTTGACCCTCATTGGCACCTGTATTCGCCATACTTGATTAAAATAAGCACTAACACCAGTTTCACTTGGTTGATGTTGCAAGTTTTGAAAATCCTTAAGCCTAATTTTTGTTGCTGCACTCAACCCCCATCCGATATAATCCTTCCAGGCATCCTGAGGTATTGGTATAGCTCTTACTTTGTCCTTCACTTCAGTGGGTAAAAAAGCAGATAATTTATGATCATCCCATTGCCCATCTGATGTTATTAAAGTCTGAACCGTCCATCGATCAAAGGTAATGTCCATATTGAGAAAAGTAGGCATCTTAGACAACGGCACCACATGAAACCCAGGGATCATACATAACATTAATATCTGTCCTTGTTCCAATGGTCCACATAAAATGATGTTGAATCTTGGCCCAGCCCCTGCTTAACAATTCTGCTCCATATAGTTGAACAGTGAGGAGGTTTAAAATAATTATACCCAATTGCTTGAAAAGTTATACTTTGAAGCCACCACCTTGGCCCATAAAGAATTTGGATTTAGAACCAGCTGAGCAGCCATTTTACTCAAGAAAGCTTCTTTCTTCTGCACCAGTGAAGACAGTCCCAAATCCACCGGCCTATTTTGGGGAACAAATTGTTTCCCATGAAATAAGATGAAGATGTCGACTGTGAATTTGGTGCACCCATAAAAATGCTCTAAACTCTTTCTCCAATTTATTTAATACCATATTTGGCACATGAATAGAAATCAAACAATATATTGGTAGGGATGATAACACCAACTGCAATAGTATCATTCTCCCAGCAAAGGAGAGTGCCTTCCAATTCTAGCCATCAATTCTTTTAGTATTAGCCTCCAACAAGAAATTAAAGTATGAAGCTGGCAGCTTGTCCCCTGATATTGGCACACTTGAATACTTCCAACGTCCCTTTTTTTCTACCATCTGCAATATGGCACATATAGTTCATTTTGTCCACTTGTTGATGGGCTGAAGGTGACATAAAATTTATTTTGATTCACTAACTGACTAGACATTGAACAATAAGCCTCCAAAATTGTCTTGATACATATACCTTCTTCTGTAGTTGCCCTAGCCACCAACAAAACATCATCAGCGTAAAAAATATGAGACAATTAAGGTCCATTTGATCCCACTTTATAGACTCTTAACAGATTCCATTGCACTGCCTGATTTATCATTGTAGTCAACATTTTTGAAGACAAAAACACAAAATATAAAGGTAAGGAGAAAGTGTGCACCCCTGTCTTAGGTCTCTAGATGGAAGGAACAAATCCGTGGGAGAACCATTCACCAAGACAGACATTTGAAAGTCCGTTACACAGTCAGATATCCACTTAATAAATGTAGGGTGGAAGTTAAAATGTCTCAAAACTTTCAACAGGAACGGCCAATGAATTCGATCATACGCTTTCTGCATATCTACCTTGAGAGCCATCGTGCTATGACGTCAAGGGGCTCGTGCAAGAGAGTGCATAATCTCCTGACCAAGTAGAATATTTTTTTCAATGTTCTGCCTTAGTACAAATGCTCCTTGCTCATTGGACACAAGAGTTGATATGACTGGCTTCATTTGGTTAACCAAAATCTTGGCCGTTATTTTATAAATAGTATTAGACAAACTGATTGGGCTATAATCATTGACAGTGGATGGATTTTACTTCTTAGGGATAAGAACAATAAAAATGCTTTTCCAACACCTAGGCATATATGAAAACTTGAAAACATATTTGATAGCATCAATCACCTCTCTTCGAACCATGTTTCAGAAATGCTGGAAAAAGAAAGCTTGAAATCCATTTGTTCGAAGTCATATCCCTTATCACCTCCTCAATCTCATCATCCGTAACTGCTTTAATCATATCTATATTTTGTTCAGTTGACAAGGCTGAATCCACTAGTCCAAGATCGATGTTATCAACTTCAGCTTGAGCTTGCCACCTATTTTGAAATTGAACAAGAAACATATTCCTTATAATTTCAACATCCTCAACTAAAACCCCCTGGAAATCCAAAATACTAGATATTCTATTTTGCCCTCTTCTAAGAATAGTGGAGAGATGGAAATAAGTGGTATTTGCATCTTCTTCCTTGATCCATTGCATTCTAGATTTTTATTTCTATAAAACTTCTTGAAACTACAAATTATGCTTATATTGTCTCAACAGGGAGAGCAAATGCATATGATCTTGAATAGACAATGCACCATTTTGTTCTTCTTCTTGTTGAAGTAATAGAATTTGCTGATTTAATTCTTGACCCCTTTTAAATATATTTCCAATAGAATGTTTCCATCTTCGGACAGCATCCTTGGTTTGTTTAAGAAGCTTGGATGGCTTAATAGCAGGAGAAAAGTATCCACTACACCTCCAAGGTTGATGAACACAATCCCAAATACCTTCTATATACAGCCACATCTTTTCGAACTTGAATGATATATATCCCCTTCTCTAACTATTGGACATAGTGAGAAGGGTCGGTGATCAGAAGCAATTCTTGTCAGATGTTGAACTTTGGATTCAAGGAATAAATCCATCTAATCTTGTGACATAAAAATCCTATCCAATCTTTCCCATACCCTTGCCCGGCCCAGGCTGTTATTACACCAAATAAAAGATGGTCCTTCGTACCCCCAATCAACAAGACTGGATTATCTTAAGAAGTCTCTAAATTCTATAATTTCTCTATTAAGATGAAAAGCTTTTCCACCTTTCTTGTCTTTTGGATTTAGTATACAATTAAAATCTCTAAGTATAAGAGGTAAAGCCAATGTCTGCATTGCTAAGATTTGATTCCATAGTTGTCGACGCTCTACATAGGAAGTACTGGCATACACAGCTCCTAATAGCCAAGGCAGATCAGTGGAATGAGTAATGATGCCAAAATCTACTTGTCTATTAGTATAAACAGAATCAACATTCCCCATTCCAAGCTTCTAGTCCACCATAATTCCACCTGATAACCCTCTCAAAGGAATCATATGCACTCCCTAATGAGGTCCGAACAATCGTTGAAACTGACCAAATGCAGCCTCATCCAATCAAGTTTAAAAAAAAAATCAACAATATCTGGATCAAATTACCTCATTATATTTTTAGCATAGTTGCCAAAGGACAACTTTGCAGCCCCCCTACAGTTCCATGCTAACATATACATTACACAGAAGTTGATGAGGAACCCGTTCCCATAGAATCTGACCCACACAAATGCAGCTGTGAATTATTACAACCACATGCTAATACTATGGTATCTTGGACCACAGTATCTTTTTGTAGATTTGTACAATTCCCCCAATCTACAGACTTTGTTAATAACAACTTTAATTGAGAGAGATGAATATTATGAGTACCTGGATGCCCTGCAGATATGTGCTGTTATTGCAGACCAACCTCTATTTGTCCCTGTACAGTGTTGTTATTGTCCTTTTATGTTCCAGTTCCTAAGCCAGCCTCCTTGATAGTTGGAGTCATCTTATCACGAGAGGTCCCTTGAGTGTACACAATCAACTGCATGCTTCTCCGGTTCATTTACAAGAAGTTCCTCTTCCCGAACAATTACTTTAGTTTGAGAAGGTGACTCAAAACCAGAGGATGTACTTTTTGACATATTTTTGGTCGGCGATCATTTCATTTTTTCTTCATCACTCCAACACCAGAAGACTCAGCTTTTGCTGATGAAGATAAACTTATATCCATCAGTTGTGCAAGAGAATCCTCTCTTTCCTCTAATGGCACAAACTGTGAACCTCTACACTTCTCCACTTGCTTTTAACGAACATTTAGGCTTACCTGATGAAGCTCTTACAGCTTTCTTCTGATACATCCAAGGCCCCCCCTGACGAAACATGCTGCTGCCCAGGGGACATTGACCACCCAGCACCACCAGGTCCTTGATTCATTATTGGAACCCTTAAGGCCCTGATCCAAGGTCCATATGCAGCTTTTTCTCTTTGCTCCTCCGGCACTTTCAAACACTCGCAGGTCTCAGATTCATTAGCTGTCACGTCCCCGACCCGAGATTGTGAATCGAGGGTCATGGCAACCGCTGCATACTCATAGAAAACTCTTCCCATAAGCATGCAAGGCATCTTATCATGTTATCTTAAAACAACAGCGGAATAATTAGTCAATAATTCAAATACAAAACATAACGATCTAAATTTTTTCTTTAATATTTTAATAAATTTAACAACGATTCATAGACTTTACATCAAATTCAAATAAGACTTTTAACCGGAAATAAAAGTATAGAGATTCTACTTCTGATCACTCTTCCATTCATATCTTGTATTATCTTAATTCTTCAACATCCGTAAAAACAGTAAAATAGGAGGTAATGAGCTAGACAGCCCAGTAAGCAATGATCACTTTCAACAGATTTCATCAGGCATTTAAGTAAATAATCATTTATAGAAAATAAGCATATAGAGTTCATCAATTCGAAATCAATTTCAATTATGCAATATAATTCATGCCAAATTCATTTCTTTTTCGAAAATTCAAGTTTCTTTCGAGATTTTAATTTCTTTCGTTCTTCAATTTTTTTCGTCAACCATGAGCTATGACTACATTTTTCCTGTGACAGGGTCATAACACCACGTATCTTCTTGTAGTGAGCTGCGAATCATCTGGCAGTAAAGTCCTTCGGAACCGCTGGTCTCTCCGACGGTTTGTCGCTGGTCTCTCTGGCGATATGAACCCTCAGGACGAATCAATTGCCAACATATATGCCCCCATTGGCAGGGTCCTTTACATAGTCAGGTTGTCAATTTTTATTGTTTCTTATATCATAATTCTTCATAAATCATGTTTCATATTCTAATTTCGATAAAAAAATATATAATCATGTAGTATCGAAATCAATCAATATAATGCATCATGGAATCAATATGTTCAATCATGCTTCATCATAATATTTCAAATAAGATATTTTTATAATAAAATACCATTCATCCAATTCATGCATCGTTTTGAAAATCATGTCAGAAAAATACATTATAATTTACCGATAAATCTAGAAAAAGTGAAACATTACTTACCTCGAATGCATTCCAATAAATCCACATAATTATATAAATTTTCTTTCAAAAATTTTGTTCGTAGATCATATCGCGATATCCCATGATCAAACATCCACAATCCTATACAAAATTAATTTCAATAATTAGAAAGAATACGAATACCATATTTCAATGGTTTAAATTGGGTCCGATCATCTAATTTCATCCAATCAAAATCTAATTAGGACCTAAACGATCCAAAGTTTGATTATCAGATCAAATTGGATTCGAAGTAATAGGACCGAGGTTTCTTCATCGATTTCATAAAATCAAGTGGAGAGAGAAAATCAGAGGAGAGAGAATTCATGAGGTACAATTCGAATTGATCAGGTGACACAATCCAACATTATGATTGGTCCAATATCTCGATTGGTGAAATCAACATGATCAAATCAAGTCATAGCTAGATCGAAATCATGGATGATCAAATCTAAAGATTCATGGTCTGATCAAGGTGGGTGCCAGTACGCTGTCTGACAATCATGGATCAGGATTCTTCATTAGAATCAGATCAACACTATTAAAAAAATTTCTTCATTCACTAACCTTTTTAGAGAGAGAATCAATCAAGAGAAAAAATATTTTAGAGAGAGAAAATTCTAGAGAGAGAAAATTCATCTTGAATTTTTCAGACAATATGATTCAACAAATCCGATCGATCAGATCAAATCATGCTAAGATTATCATGTGAATAATTTAATAAAATTATAAAAATTAAAATCTTAAAAATACCTAATCTGATCAAAATGGGTGTCGGTATACCATCCGGTGATTGCAGATCAAAAATCTATCACTAGGATCATTTAAATTCATCATCATTCTTCTCAAAATTTTAGAAAATCTTAGGAGAGAGAAATAATCTAGAGAGAGAAAGTCTAATTCTAGAGAGAGAAAATACTAGTTCAGACTGAAAAAAGAGAGGGAAGAGAGAGAAACTCTCTTTCTCCTATTTTATTATTTATATTATTATTTATTAATTAATTAATTTTATTTTTTTTTCTTCTTTTCTTTCTTCTTTTTTTTTCCTTCACGGAAAAGAGAGGAGAAAATTTTATTTATTATTATTACATTATTATGATATTATTTTTCTTCTTCTTTTTCTTTTTCTTTTTCTTTTTTTTTCTTTTCTTTTTCTTTTTCTTTTCTTTTTCTTTTCCTTCTTCTTCTTTTCTTTTTCTTTTCTTTTTCTTTTCTTTTCCTTCTTCTTTTCTTTTTCTTTTTCTTTTTCTTTTCCTTCCTTCTTCCCGTGGGTTCCTTTGGGCCGAAACAGGGGATCTCACAATCCCCTGTTGGCTGACCGATCGACGGTGCAACCGACATGGACGGCCGTTGGCAGGAGGGGGGCGACCCAATGATAAGAGGAGGGCCAAACCGGTGGTCGGCGGTGACCACCGGCATCGAAAATCAAAGAAAAACAGCAAAAAATGAAGGTTACTTCCACAACAAAATTCGACGACTCCGATCGCCAGCGAGCGTGCACACAGGCATGGGAAGAAAAGGGGAGAAGAGAGGAAGGGGAGGAGGCTTACCTCCAACACCGGCGAGGCTTTTCCGACGAGCAATTGGATGGGCACAGGTCGGTCTTCCGCGATAAGATCGAAGTTTGATCATTTAAATTCATCATCATTCTTCTCAAAATTCTAAAAAATCTTAGGAGAGAGAAATAATCTAGAGAGAAGATTTTAGAGAGAGAAAATAGAGAGAGAAAGTTCAATTCTAGAGAGAGAAAATACTAGTTCAGACTGAAGAAAGAGAGGGAAGAGAGAGAAACTCTCTTTCTCATATTTTATTATTTATATCATTATTTATTAATTAATTTATTTTATTTTTCTTTCTTCTTTTCTTTCTTCTTTTTTTTTCCTTCACGAAAAAGAGAGGAGAAAATTCTATTTATTATTATTATATTATTTTTTTTCTTCTTTTTTTCTTTTTTTCCTTTTTCTTTTCTTTTTCTTTTTCTTTTCTTTTTCTTTTTCTTTTCCTTCTTCTTCTTTTCTTTTTCTTTTTCTTTTCTTTCCTTCTTCCCGTGGGTTCCTTTGGGCCGAAACAGGGGATCTCACAATCCCCTGTTGGCTGGCCGACCGGCGGTGCAGCCGGCATGGGCGGCCGTCGGTAGGAGGGGGGGCGACCCAACGATAAGAGGAGGGCCAAACCGGTGGTCGGCGGTGACCACCGGCGTCGGAAATCAAAGAAAAATGGCAAAAAATGAAGGTTACTTCCACAACAAAATCCGACGACTCCGGTCACTGGCGAGCGTGCACACAGGCATGGGAAGGAAAGGAGAGAAGAGAGGAAGGGGAGGAGGCTTACCTCCGACACCGGCGAGGCTTTTCCGGTGAGCAATTGGACAGGCACAGGTCGGTCTTCCGTGGTGCTTTTCCGGCGATTACCGCCGATTGAGCTTAGGATCTTCGATGGAAGGGAGAGAGGAGGGATCTCCTCCTTAAATAGAACCGGAGGGAGCTCGTTTCCAACTCTGATTGGGAGCCGGCGAGAGGAGGAAGAAGACTCCCGAAGGGAGTCTTCTCCCCTATTTTCTTTTTTTTTCGTTTGGGCTTTGATGGGCTGGGATTTTTATTCGGACTGGGCCATCACATTAGCAATACTACTATATATATATATATAGCAAATTTCGGATAGATCTTCGTACATAAATTCTTGCCAGATGGTCTCACTATTGACCAATACTTTTGCTCCCGGACATATGGTTTGCTGAGTGTTAATAGGCACACATACTCTGGCAAACCCCAATCTTGCCGAAGCTTCAGTCCATTTATCAAGAAACAGAGGCTTCCCTGTAGCTGCGACAATACACTATATCTTCTCCTTTTTCCATAATTTCAGTGGTAAATCAAGCTTGAAATCCAAATCTGATTTACATAATTGAACCCAATTAACATTAAATTAAATTAAATCTAATTAAATTAAATCTGATTTAAATTAATTAGAACTTAATACATAATTTAATCAACCCCAACATAATTACAATATTTACAATTAAGTTTATGTGCTAACAATTAGCAGCTGTGAAAACTGTAACGATTATAAATTAGTAGTTTCTAAATTTCAAACTATCAATTCGATTGATAATTCGAATATGATCTAAGCCATTGATCAGGTCATGCTCCTTTTGTGTGTAATCCCTCAGGTTCTACTCTGTCTGGTAGTGAGATATATCGTGATCTCGATCACAGTATCATCGAAATTCTTTTCGATAGGCAGAAACGATTCCAACTTGCCTCAACAAAGATCGTTGATCCGAAAATGATCTTAGTGAGTTTTCATGATCTCCCAGTGACGTCTAGCAGCATATAGTGGCAACCCAGCAGAATAAAAAAATGAACCCCTAGGTGCAATTATCGTATGATACAATCTCTCTATCATGAGTCCCGACTTGATGAAGGTCATGAAAAACTCATCAAACCCCATCATCAGTCATATGCTAGATTGGCTCGACTCGAGTTTATCTATGAATCCTGTGGAAACTCTTTTTCAGTATTCACACTTACTCTGGTCAAAAAATTTTTGAACTCAGTCTTACGAATCGCATAGGACTTCTCCTTTTCTATCAAGGATGATAGATTACATCTAGGTGTATCCTACTCCAAACAGTGAATTTGAACTCACAATAGCCAACATACACGGCAAGGATCTGAATGACTAAGGACCAAGGGAATATGTCATCAAACTAAGTAGTCTCACTGCGAATAGCCAACGCACCGAAGGTCAAAGGTTCAGTCACACCATTGCAGCATCGAGAAAATTACTGAAGAGTGAGTAGATATCCAAATAATTTCTCATGTTGGTCACGCTCAGTGTAAGTTATTCTCTAACAACCATCTGCACTCTCACCCCAATGTCTTTACACCGCAGACTAGAGACTCATCTATCATAAAGGGAGGTGATCCGTGCATCAATCTTGAATGGATTGATCACTATTCTCTATGACGATCCTTCGATCGGGAGTATTTAGAAATTAACTACTAGTGATGTATGTCTCAAATTCTCAACACTTTGAGATATACAAAATCATCTTTGTTAATTTTTAGGATAAATTATGGACACATAAGATATGATTGGTTATAAAGACTGCCCATCAAGTACAAAACATGCCCTAGAGAAAAGTATGTATCACCCAATACTGACTTCTAGGCACACATCTAACAAACTCCCATTTGCACTAAAGTCAATCTGTCATATTCCTAAGTCCCATCTTCTGAAGATAGGCTTCGATTTTAAGCTGGCTAAGTGACTCGAGCCTACCATTATTATGTAGAGTCTACTCTCTGTATCTCCATGTATTTCTACTTGAGGTAATCGTGTATATCTCTATTCTATGTGCATGAACTTCTGATGAGACCTTGGCTCCTTACCAAAGATTATGGACCATTATCTTTGTAGTACAATGTCATCGCATCTAATGGTATGACATCAAGTTTTGCAACTATCATAAGAACCAGAACGCATCCTGCACATCTATAACATATTCAGCATCCATTGGTCGATTATCTGGAATCCTTCCAATAAATTGAACCAACATAACTCAAGAATACATGCTAATGTAGACATTCTTCAATCAGCATCAGTGTATTTTCCCACTCTTAGCTTTAACCCTTCTTCAAAGATAAGGAATCATCTCTTAGTGCTTCTCAAGTACTTAAAAATATTTTTACAGCAATCCAATGCTCCCAGTTTGGATTCGATTAATATCTGCTTGTGACTTTTACAGCAAGATATACCAAGTCGAGTACATAGCATAGCATACACCTATGCTTAAGAGGATAATGGATCTCTCTTGAAGGTTTCAATGTTGAACCCTTTCAACACCTCTTCTATGTACTTGTCTGTGAAAACCAAACATCTTTTAAGGATCTATCTCTATAAACCTTTTATTTTCAGAATGTTTGACCTAGATCTTTGAAAAAAAATTCTATATGTAACCACATCATAACCGATGTCAGTATAGGACCCTCCTACTGACCTTTATGTAACTACATGATTCCTTATATTACGTCGTTGTAGATTTTGGGATCATCCCTATATTCCCAATCTCCCTCGAAAAATATTTTTCCTTGAATCTTTTGTAAAAATACAAAGTACCTTTCTAAAGGATGAAAGATCTTACTAGATCTATCAGGTGGAGAATGTACTACATATACTAGCTCATCTTAAATAGGTTGTACAGGTCCTGTGACTCGTTGTTCTTTAGAAATTTTCTCTTTGAGTTTATCTTCTCACTGTTTTCAAGAAAACGGTATGATTGCTCACAATCACATTGTGAAGCATTGAAAAGAGAAAGTGATATCCCATATCCTTTTGTGATACTCTATAAACGAGTTCTCACAAACTTATCCTCTAATTTATCCATCATATCATATCTCATACGGTGTGGTAAAACCAACTTTAGAGGGAACCTAATTTAAATTTTAGAAATTAAATCTTGTTCTTAAAAAAATAATAGTTAAATTAGTGACGTTCATAATGGATCGGATCATATCTCATATAGCGCCATTGCTCCTCATAGACACACCGTTGAGCTAAGATGTACAAAAAAAATTTCATCATGAAACTATACCATTCTCTTTAGATAATCGATAAATTTTCTATTTGATATTGTATCTTCGATCTAATTGAAGTACCTTTAGAATTTTTTTGATTTATCTTTTTCTACTTCACATCTGAATTTTTTGAACTTTTCAAAGTCTTTCAGATTTGTATCTCATATACATATATCTATACCATGACTGCTCATCGGTAATGGTGATGAACTAGTGATCACCTACTTTGGTTCATTTAATAGGCCATACACATCGTATGTATACTAGGATAAGTATCTCAATAGTCCTTATCCCTTTGACCCACAAAGGGCAGCTTGCTCATTAATCCTCAAAGAGATGATTCACAAACTAGATATGACTTAACAGTTAATGAGCCCAAAGGTCCATTTTCTCCAGCCGATAAATTATTTCTTCTCATACATGACTTAGCCAAAGAAATTATCTATATACTTCAGGTTATTTAGTTCTAGATCTCTCAGACCCAATGGTACTATTTGCTCAAATAATTTTTCACAAATGCATCCCCATGCAAATGATAAAGAATTAAATTCAAACGGTAATCACCGAGATTAGGTGCCCACAGCCTAAGTGCAACGTTTGCATCATTGCCAACTCAAAAAGATTCACTTCACCTTTCCTCAGTCCTCTTCCTTCCTTAGACCTTATAGTAAAGTACGCAATATGCACTAAAGTCTAATAAAAAAAAAAATTTGTAAGATTAATTTTGAGTAATTCAACATACCTTTCAAAGGTTTGTCAATATTTCTTTAGGTTCTCTAGATATGTACCTTTGAATTTTTCAAGATTCCTTAGTTACCAGCATATTGATCAATTCAGTTAAGGTGTTATAATATTTATTCATATAATAGTTTCACAAACTATCCGTATGAATCAGAAATTATAGGATCAAATTCATTAGCAATTTCTTATGCATGGTCATGTTAAGCTTTTCAAGCTCTTCAATGTCCTTGATCATCGATCTTGGATAAACTGCCTATCATGCAACTCATGTACTATGCGACTCTGATTATCTCACAACTATTGTAGATAAGTCAGCATATCATTGACGTCTACATGTCTTTATGCATACATTGAATTTCATCAACTATGAAGTCCAATTTATAGCACCTAATCTAATTGTCAATGTTCAACCATTTGTCAAGTATAGCTCGTTGACTATGGATTAGACAAGCTGATGACATTGGGTTAACCTAGTCAAGAACATGGCTTTAATTTCTAAAAGCTAAGAACCATTCTTAGATTTTTGAGCCAGAATATGTAATTGATTTCGGTTAAGTGGTTAATATCTAGGATTCGAGCTAGAGTGTTAGAAGCTGAAGAATTGATCATAGAGAATAAAGATTTAATTAGATGATTGTACTTATAATAGTTTGTTCTAGAGATTTTAAAAACAAACAAAGGCTCTCACTAATTTTTCGAATCTCTCATACTCTTCGGGTGGAGAAACGAAAATCCTAATGTGATAAGTAGTTCTAGTGGGTGCCGCAGTTTCTTTGTTGTACAGTACCTCACCTAGTAGTTATTGATGATACATATACCAATGCATGGATAACTTTTTATCCAGATGCTTCTTCAAGCATGTTGCAGTGACTTGGTCTCTAAGTCCTGTGGTCTTACCTAACAGTTATTAGTATATTTCTTAATTAAGTCCGACCCACTGTTTACCAGCGGATGCAAAATCATCATTGGATCCCTCACCTAACAGTTATTGGGTCCAACTCCATCTTTACCTCGGGACATCTAATGCCAATAGAGTGGTTGTGCCTTTTCGATGCAACCAAACCACTGTAACCAGCCAAAAATGATCAACGTCGAAAAAGGTACCCGCATCTCTACAACGGTGAAAGATCAGTAGACTTAATATTTAGTAAAGAGATTTAGGTTCATATCTCTTCTAATTAGTCACATACATCTGATGTAATGACTAATATGGTTTGGATCAGCACATTTCATGTCTGACCAACCTAGTCAGTATGGATAAACTCGGATCAACAAGTAACCTAATACAAAACATAATTTCTCAAGATGGTCAGATAAGTAAATATGAGTGGAGGTCCCCCCGTTGCTTTTTTTAGGCACCAACGAATTAGCCAGATCAGACAACGAAACTAATTAAATAACCACCATCTAATACTTATCTTAGATACCAAATTGATTGATTATAATTAATTAGGTTAACCTATAGACCCGGGCTCGAACCGCTGAGCCAAATTCGATCTTAACTATCAATTTACATCAAATGTGAATCAATTTGACCAACTACAACTTCAATTTTGAGCCCCTTTGACCTAATCCCAACTAACTCTTGATTAGGTTTAATCAATTGCTTAAAATCGAAAAAGAATTCTAACCTGATCTAATTAATGATGCTAGTTGTAGTTAAGTCTCTAAACCTAATTTGTTCAACCTATATCCGAAGATAATATTTTATGCATTAAAATTTAGATCTTAAATTCATAATTTTAGATGTTATAATTTTAAATCTTAATTCTTAATTAAGTATATTATGTACATGGATTTAGATTTAGATCTCAAAATATTTTTTAATCTAAACCATTTATGTTGTATCTCATACAATATTGCTTTTTGCAGAATTGAGTCGATTCACCCGAGCACAAGAATCGACTTGTCACAATGAGTCGGCATAACATTGAGACAAACAGAAACTTGTAGACCTAGCCTATACAATTGAATCGGTTCATCAGCAAATAAGCCGACCTATCAGGGTCTTGAGTTGACTTCAACAAATTAAGTCGACTCTCTAAGGACTCGAGTCAATCCAATTATGAATCAAGTTGACTCCACAGATATATCAGTCATAGTTTCATGCTTTCATGCAAACAGAACCTAGGATTTTGGATCTAGGATTTTACAGAAATTAAGTTTTAGATCGTGTGCCAAACAATATATCATATATAATATTTTAGCGATCTAAAATACATAAAAATATATGCATAATCTGATTTAAATCTAAAAAAAATATGTAACAATTATAATTTTTTGTTCACTATTCATCTTCATGGAAAATATCACAGTCGGCACCCCTATACATCATAAGAGAGAACCCATCGAATGGATAAGAGAGGAACTTTAATCCCTTCATCATCCTATGATCGGACGGCCATGGTGATTATCCCAATTCGATTACTACGCTACTAAGAGTTTAATCTAATATATCACATATGTAATCAATTAAAAATTAGATTTAATTATTTTTCACATGTCAAACATATGAACAATAACATTGAATCTATGCATATAAGAAAATTTTCAGCAATCATACTAGATCCAAATTAAACCCTAATTAATATTTTTAGATCTAAAATTAATTTTAGATCTGAATAATTCATAATTTATTTCAGATCTGAAATAATTTTAGATGCAAAATAAATCTATAATCATATTACAGCATGTAGAAAAATTAGATCTAACCTTAATCGATATTCTACATCGTTCTAGGACAACCATTAAGCATAACAGGATTATACCAGGGCAACCTCATTTCAAAATGAGTAGATCATCAAACTAACCTTTAGATCTAATTTCTACAAATCAGATTTCAGATCTGAGGAAGTTTTTATGTTCGTATCAGAACCTGTGCTCTAATACCACTATTAGAAAATTACTATGATTTCATACGTGTAGCTCAAAAATTTTTTTAAATACTAAATAGCAAAAATAAATAAATTAAAATATTTTTAATTAAATCATGTATCAGATCTAATCTGAAAATCATAGTTAGGATCTTAATACAAACATTCAACTACGATCTGAAATCTGAAAAAAAGAACAAACAGCTAGAAAATAAATTGAAGATTAGATCTCCATACCTCGGATCTTGCGGATGTCCCGAATTCTGATGGTAGCCGCGTATACATCCGACCTCTACTGGTATCCATACGGAGACATCTAATCAAAATATTGAGATCACAGGTGTGTTAGCACCTTACAAATCTCGTTCTTCATCCTTGGATCTAGATCACTTCTTCTAGATCTCGAAGAAGGAGATCGCTACGTGAACTCTTTCACGCAGATCCGACGGGATCTGAATCAGATCACCATGAAGAGAAGAAAAATCTTTCTTCTTTTTTTCTTCTCTCTTTTTTTCTCTCTTAGATCTGATCTCTATCAGATCTGGGCGTTGGGATGTAAGGAAGAAAGGAGAGGGCAATGTTGGGAGAGGAAGTTGTGATGTAAGAAAGAAGACACTTCTTCATGTCTCATGCATGCCTACTCTTCACGTTGAGTTTTGTCACACAAAACTAATTCCTCTTCTCCCAAACACTTCCTCACACCATAAAAGATCTTCTCTCCTTGAATTATAGCCATTCAAATCACAAGAAAAGATTAGATGGGCATTGAGATAAGGGAAGAAGAATGAAACATATCTCACGCCAACAATTAGCGCACGTCCTCATTTCTTCAATTTTTTTGTCACATAAAAAAAATTTTGCACACCCCAATTAGATGAATTTCTATCCTATTTTAAATCAAATTCAAATAAAAAAAATTTAAGGAAAAAGAATACCAGATAAGTTAGGGTGCCAACTATTGGTTCCCCCTCTCCTTTCATGCGCACAAGAAAAAAAAGATGAGAAAAATAATGCCCCTCTTTCCTTCTTGGTATGATTTTCAGAGAGAGAGTCTTAGGAGACCTGGGCTCTCTAAGTCATGATTATTCTAGTTCAAGTTGGGCTTTAATCGGATTTAAATCGAGTCCGAATCAAGTCGAATTCGAAAAGGCTATCAAGCCTGATCCAATCAAGCTCGAAATCCAAATCTGATTTGAATAATTGAACCTGTTGCCCAACTATGCAACCCAAGAGGGGGGGTGAATTGGGTTTCTAAAAATTTTAACCTTAACTTATATCTTATGAAAATTATTTAACAATAGCTAAATAACTAAGCAGAGTATGGTTGATTCAAGGCTAATGGTTAAATGCAAGAATGTAAGAGAATAAAGAAGAGCAATTAGGCACAACACAAACAAACAGGATTTATAGTGGTTCGGTGTCAACCTTGCACCTACATCTACTCCCAAGCTCCTACTTGAAAATTTCAATCCACTAACTTGTATTCAACTTGAATACACTCGTCGGAACCTCCGACTCTAGCTATCCTAAGCTAGTCCACTTATTTTACGGGTATAAGCCAACCCAATACACTCCGATTCAAGGTTCGGATCAATCTTCCCTTGTTTTGGAACCCTTCCAAAATAAAAATAATAACTCAAACAGAGTATAACAATCAATAGCACAGAAAATACAAAAGAAGCTCCTTTAATGAGCGAATGAGGCTTTAAATACACTTTACTTAAAGAGAAAAGAGCTCTTTTCGATTTTCTCAAGGTGGTTGGAGACTTGAATGAGCACTTGAGGAGTTGGTGAGCTTGAATTAAAAGCTTCTTGAATGCTTTGAGTGAGCTCTTGCTTAGGCTGAAAGGTATGCTTGAAATCCTCTTTTCAAAAATCTCTCTTTTTGATTCCCACCTTTTTGTCCCTTTTATAGCTTTAAGGAATGGTGGAGAACAATCTGGGCTGAAATAAGCTGTTAGTCCACATTAAATGAGCATTAAATATACTTAAAATGGGTTAAAAACTAGCCGTTGCGGAACTTTCCCATCACAGGGGTCGACTCATGGGTCGACTCATGCTCATGGGTCGACTCATGGGGTCGACCTCTGTGGAAAAATAGCAAAAACAAAGGTTCTGTAATTTTGGCCTAAAAACAGCAGGGTCGACTCATGGGTCGACTCATGCCTGGGGGTCGACCCATGGGGTCGACTCACAGACTGTGCCAAAATAGTGCCAGCCAAAAATCTGCATGCCAATCAGCTCATTGTGCCATGAGTTGACTCATGGGGTCGACTCAAATTTTCAATCATGATATCTTTCAAAATACATGTCCAAAAACTATAAAATTTTCACCAATGGATCACAAATCTTTTGTTCTAGCACTTGATGCTTTCAAATCAGGATTTGGTAAAATTATGATTTTGCCCTGAAAGCAATAAGTCTTTTTCAAGCGAAAATCATTAGTACCCTTCAAATACTTTGTAATCATCAAAATCAATCTAAGGAGCAACAATCTTCCCCTTTTTGATGATGACAAAATACTTGAGCAAAAGCATATATATAAAATATTGACATGAATTTCAAAGTTATGAAGATGCATTATTTGAATATTATAGCCATGTATTGGAATGAAATGCATCATAGGTAGTTTGAAGATAAATAGAAAATTTGCTACCAATTTGAAAATTACTTATAAGTGTATTTGCTTGAAAAGATTGATTCTTTGGCACGTGATACATGTGCCCATTTGCTTGTGTTGCTTATTTGCCTAACAATTTGCTTATTGCTTAACAATTTGAAAGTTTGCTCAATTGCTTAATATTTTGAAAATTTGCTCAATTGCTTAACATTTTGAAGATTTGCTCATTTGCTCATATTTGAAAATTTGCTCATTTGAAATATTTGCTTATTTGATTATTTAATTTTGGTATCAGAGCAGAATTTTTGGTATCAGAGCAGAATTTGCCTAAGAATTTGAAAATTTGCTCTTTGCTTATTTCTCAATTGCTTGACATTTTGCTTTTGATTCTTTAATTTCTCCTCCTTTTTGACAGCATCAACAAGAATTGTTTACTCCCCTTTTTTGAATATATTTTCTCTATTTCTTTCTTTTGATGGAATTAATTTTACTAATGTTACTTCTTTAGCTTCCTTCTTTATTGCTTATTTCTTAATTGCGTATTGTTTTACTCCCCCTGAATATAGCAAACATAAAAGATATACCATTGGATATCATGGATAGCATATTGCAATTCATAGTATTTTAAGCATGCACATAATTAAAAGCAACTCAATTTGAAGGTCATTCATTGAAAGTCAAAGAGTATATATATATAATCAAAAAGTGACTGATACCACATAGTTGTTCCAATACATATACCAAAATACAAAAGTCAATCAGTCAACATCATTACATGGCTCAAAAGATAGATCCTAGAATGAAACTAAAGACAAGACTAACTACAAGGATCTAGTAGAGATCATGACTGGATGGATCAGAGTCAGATGAATCGAAGATGGGGTGAGGAGATGAAGGATCACGACCAAGGGCTCGACCTCTACCCCGTCTGCCTCTGCCACGAGTGGAGGTGCCGGCATGAGTGGGCAGGTGAGATGATCCTGAAGGCTGAGAAGCAATAGACTGAACTGCAAGAGAGAGTCTGATGGTATCCAGAAGGTTCAAGGCTCTCGAAACAGACTGTAGCAGTGCAGTGAACTGGGTGGATGCATGCTCACTAGAGCCTCTGATCTCTCTCCTTAAGAAATCAAATTCACTCTCCAAAACTCCTCTAAGTCTGGCTGCCTCCGTAGATAGGTCTGAGACCTCAGTGATGCACTCCTGTGGCTGTGGATGTGCTAGAGCTAACACTTGCCCCTGCAAGTCAAGTACTCTCCCAGTCAGTCTCAATATATAACTCTCAAGCTGCTGAATGCGAACTGACTGATCTGAAATCATCTGGAACACAGTGGAGATGTGGGGGATCAAAGTCTGATCAGATACATCATGTGATGTGGATCCCTGTGCAAAAGTTGAAGTGTCCAACTATCGAGAAAGTAAGGAAGCCACACGCTGAGAGATCATCTCTATCTGGTCATCAGCCAATCTGATCTCTGAGGGATGTGCTCTGCTGTCAGGCTGCTGGACTGGAGTGTGCCTCCTAGTAGACTCTGATGGGCCAGCCTCGGGATCTGAAATGAACTAAATGTCTGGAGATGCTGCCCTGAGATCATGGACGGGTGACGATGGTCCTTCTTCCTCAGCTCTATCCTCAGCTCTGTCTTCAACTCTCTCTTCTACACCTTTAGTCCAACCACCATCTGTCTTAGTAAATCCCATGCGGTACAAAGTATGTTGGTTGATGGTGTCAGAGTGAGAAAGCCTAGCTGCTGCCTCTCCCTCAAAACTAACTCCAAACCTCCTGAATACCAAAGTGAGGGCCATACCGAAAGGTAGATGTACCTTGGATCTATTCAGGGTTTCCCTCATAGCTTCTATTATTAATGCTGGGAGGTTTAGGGGGGTTTGGGTAATCACATGAAACATAATGCAGATGTCTCGGCCTAAGAGGAGGTCATGTCTACCACTTCTAGGGAAGAAAAGCTTTGTTACCATTTGATGTAGTATCCTCATCTCAATGGACAGGATCTTGGCCTCTAGTTTGTTTAGGCTTCCGAGAAGGTTCTTCCTAAAATAACATTAATTCCTTCTTCCTTGATTGGGAGTTCCATGTTTGAGTATCCCTCACAGGGTAAATGAAGAATCTCTCCCAAAAGTACAAGATCTAGAGAGATACCTATACCCTTAACAGTGGATGTTACTGTTCCATTGCCATAGCTCAAGTTCAGATAAAATTTCTAACCAAATCAACATAAGTAATTTCTTTAAGTGAGCAGTAGAATCTCCAATCTTGATCTTTGATTTTTGAACCAATGGAGAACCCCTTTTTTTCAAAAAATCTAAAATCTATATTTTTCCAGGTTCTACCTTTCTATCAGATAAGGAAATCTTACTGGGGCTTAATGGAGACCGAGAAGAACCTGGAGCAGATGCCGAAATAGGGATGGAAGCTGATGAGGTCTGAGAAGCCTGTCTCTTCCTGTGCACGCCTTCTTCCAACTCGCGGACCGACTTCCTTCTTTGTGGGAGCTTCATTTTTGGAGCCATTTGCACTGATGAGACTATCACGGAGCTTGGGAGAGTAAATGTGAGGGTGAGATGAAGAGTTTCTCAGTGGAAGAATAGGGATTTTTGGAGGAGTGATACCCCGATTTGGAAGAGAAGGGTAGAATCTAGGGCATGCTCAATCCGTCCAAACAAGGGTGGAGAGGGGGAAGAACTTGATTCCTAAGGGTCGATTTGAGGTGTAAGGGGTGATGGGAGAAGAGTCTTGGGGGAAGGACTTGGGTTTGGAGAAGAAGAAAAGGGGACCTATGGCTTGGAGGGAGGAAGAAGACGGTGGAATGGGTCGGCTCAAAGGATGGGTTTTCAACAAAAAGAAAGAGCCCGTGGGATTTTGCCAGAAATTACAAGTTTGCCCTTGGGTCGACCCTAGGGGTCGACTCATGGCTCACAGAAATTCAGAAAAATGATGAATCAATTTTTAAAAATTCAAAACTTTAGGAGAAGGATATTTACTCAATGATCAATTATAAGAATGATAATTTTGAGCTTTTAAGCCCAAGAGAAATGATGAAAATTGAGTTCAAGGGTTTTTGACATTAATCCCTTGGGATTAGAGAGACATTTAAGTAGATGGATCAAGGATTCCTAGTTCTCTCCTAATTTCACAGAATCTATCTTCACTTAGGGCCTTCGTAAAGATGTCGGCTAATTATTTTTCAGTACAAACATAGTCAAGAATTATGTCTTTATTTTGAACATATTCTCTTATGAAATGATGTCTGATTTCAATATGTTTAGACCTAGAATGCTGAATTGGATTTTTAGTAAGATTTATTGCACTAGTGTTATCACATCTTATGGGAGTTTCATTAAGTTTGATACCAAAATCCTCGAGTTGTTGCTTAATCCACAAGATTTGAGCACAACAACTTCCGGCTGTAATGTATTCGGCCTCGGTCGTAGACAGTGCTACCAAATTTTGTTTCTTGCTAAACCAGGAGATTAGGTTAACTCCAAAAATTGGCAAGTTCCACTAGTACTTTTTCTATCTAATCTACATCCAGCAAAATCAGCATCTGAATATCCTATTAAGTCAATTAATGAGTCCTTAGAGTACCATAATCATAGAGTTTGAGTGCCATTCAAATATCTAAGGATTCTTTTAACAGCATTCAAGTGAGATTCTTTAGGATTAGATTGAAATCGAGCACAAAGACAAACACTAAACATAATATCAGGTCTGCTAGCAGTTAAATATAGTAGAGAGCCAATCATACCTCTATAATATTTTAAGTCTACACTTTTACCTTCTTCATCCTTGTCAAGCTTACATGAAGGGCTCATGGGTGTGCCAATTGCTTCGGAGTTCTCCATTCCAAATCTTTTAAGTAATTCCTTGTGTACTTGCTTTGGATGATGGAGATTCCTTCCTTTGTTTGTTTGATTTGGAGTCCAAGAAGAATGTAAGTTCTCCCATCATGCTCATCTCGAACTCCCCTGCATGAGCTTTACAAAATCTTGACAAAGAGATTCATTAGTAGACCCAAAAATAATGTCATCAACATATATTTGTATAACTAATATATCATCTTGATTTCTTTTAATGAAAAGGGTTGTGTCTACATTGCCTCTTGAAAAATCATTATTAAGTAAAAATTTGCTTAGCCTTTCATACCAAGCCCTGGGTGCTTGTTTCAAACCATATAGAGCTTTATTTAATTTAAAAACATGATTAGGAAAAGCATGATTTTCAAAACCTGGGGGTTGTTCTACATAGACTTCTTCAGCAATATATCCATTTAAAAAGGCACTTTTGACATCCATTTGGTATAATTTAAATTTCATAAAGCAAGCATATGCAAGTAGAAGTCTAATTGCCTCTAGTCTAGCAACAGGTGCACAGGTCTCATCAAAATCAATTCCTTCTTCTTGATTATAACCTTTAGCAACCAATCTTGCTTTATTTCTTATTACATTTTCATGTTCATCTAATTTATTCCTAAAAACTCATTTTGTGCCTATTATTGAATAATTTTTAGGTCTTGATACTAAAGTCCATACATTATTTCTTTCAAATTGATTAAGTTTTTTCTTGCATTGTATTAATCCAATTATAATCTTTTTCAGCTTCTCCAATAGTTTTAGGTTCAAGATGAGAGACAAAAGCAAATGATTGAATGCTTTTTTAAGTGAAGAACGAGTTCTTACCCCATGCATAGGATCACCAATAATTAGCTCCTTAGGGTGATTGTGAACATACCTCCATTCTTTGGGTAGGTCATTTATACCTTGAGGTTGTTCTTGATGTTCTTCACCTTCCTCATCCTGTTTGTCTTCATGTTCCTCATCATCTTGAGTTGTAGAATCTTTCAGAGTGATCTCCTTCATTCCTTCTATAAGAGGATCTGCATCATCAACACCTTCATTCTTTCTTGAAGAAGATCGTTAGTTTCATCAAAGACAACATGTATTGACTCCTCTACTACTAAGGTTCTTTTGTTAAAAATCTAAAAGCTTTACTAGAGGAAGAGTAACCAAGAAAAATTGCTTCATCGGATTTTGCATCAAATTTTTCAAGTCTTTCTTTACCATTATTTAATACAAAATATCGACAACCAAAAATATAAAATATGCAATATTAGTTTTCTTCCTTTCCAAAGCTCATAGGGGGTTTTCTTTAAAATTTGTCTAATCAAAGCATGATTTAAAATGTAATATGCTGTGTTAATAGCTTCTGCCCAAAAGTATCTTGGAAGGTTGCTTTCACATAGCATGGTACGGGCCATTTCTTCTAGGGTTCTGTTTTTCTTTCTACTACTCCATTTTGTTGAGGTGTCCTAGGTGCAAAAAAATTATGACCTATTCCTTTTTCATCATAAAATTTTTTAAAGTCTTGATTTTTAAATTCGGTTCCATGTCACTTCGAATATTTTGAATTGAAAATCCTTTCTCATTTGTGACTTTCTGGTAAAATTTAGAGAAAACTTGAAAAGTTTTATCCTTGTGTGCCAAAAAGAAAACCCATGTAAAATAAAAAAATCATCAATAATTACAAAACCATACCGCTTTCCTCCTAGACTAGTAGTTCTAGTAGGTCCAAACAAATCCATGTGCAGTAGCTCTAAAGGTCTAGAGGTTGAAATAATATTTTTAGATTTAAATGAAACTCTTGTTTGTTTACCTAGTTGGCATGCATCACAGATTCTATCCTTTTCAAAGTTCAATTTTGGCAAACCAAGAACCAATTCCTTCTTAATGAGTTTTGAAAGTGAATGCATGCTAATATGTGCAAGCCTACGATGCCAAAGCCAACTAGTCTCATTAATCTTGGCATTCAAGGATACTAGGCACTGCATGTTTATCTTGGATAGATCATTCAAATCTACCATATAAACATTACCATGTCTATGTCCAACAAATTTAATGCCTTTATTAATAGGACTAGTTACAATGCAAACAGAAGATTCAAAAATAACTTTATATCCTTTATCACAAAATTGACTAATGCTTAGTAAATTATGCTTTAAACCATCTACTAACAAAATATTTTCAATATACTTGGAGGGACTGATACCAATGTTACCTATACCGATGATCTTTCCTTTACCATTGTCTCCAAAGGTGACCATCCCTCCATTCTTAGCATCAAGTATGATGAATTGGGATTCATCACCAGTCATGTATCTCGAGCATCCGCTATCAAGATACCATTTTCTGTTTCCTCCTTGGGATGCTAGACACACCTGCAGGCAAAAGTCAAGTTTTTGTTTTAGGTATCCAAGCTTTCTTGGTTCTTTTTGGTTAGTCATAATGGTTCCTTTGGGAACCCATATTTTCTTTACATTTGAGTTTACAGATTTGTTAGAGAAGCAAGTGTATGACTTGTATCCTACTCTACCACATTTGAAGCAAGTAATATTAGAAAACTTATTACTTGAAGAGTTTACATAGATATTTTTCAGATACTTTTGTTTCTTCAAGGGGTTATAGCCAAGTCCAGCCTTATCATACACGGCCTTTTGATTTTCAAGAATCATATTAAGTTTATTAGAACTCAAGGTGAATTTTTTAACTATTGGTTTTAGCTTGGCAATTTCATTCATTAAATTTTGATTTTCTTGAAGCAGGGTGGATTTTTCAATTGAAATGCTTTCATTTTGTTTCAGTAAAGATTGATTTTTTGATTTTAGATCTTTGTTCTTTATCCCTAGTTTCTTTAGTTCATCAATTAAATTATAAAAAGCTTATGAAGTTCTTCAAATGTAAAGTCACTAGGGGTTTCGGAGTTTACCTCATTTTCATGTGCCATAAGACACAAGTTGGCTTGTTCAGTTGAGTCTTCCTCTTCGGAGCTTGAGTCATCACTCCCACTCCAAGTGGCCATCATGGCCTTCTTCTTGTACTTCTTGGGACCCTTCTTCAGTTGTGGGCATTCGGACTTGAAGTGTCCCGATTTCTTGCATTCTTAGCAGATAAGGGGTTGGTCTTTATCCTTTTCTTTGCTCTGTTCTCCTTTTGTGAGTGGCCTCTTCCTCATTCCTTGTTTCCTTTTTCTCAAAAATTCTTGAACCTTCTGGTAATGAGTGCCATCTCTTCATCCTGCTCTTCATTATCGGTGTCATCAGTTTCTTCATCTGGTTGAGCTGTGGATTTGAGGACGATTGTTCTCTTCTTTTTGACTTCTTCCTCTTGATGTTGTTTCATGCTCAGCTCATGTGTCATCAATGATCCAAGAAGCTCTTCCAAGGGTAGGATGTTTAGATCTTTGGCTTCTTGGATAGCGGTCACTTTGGCTTTTCAAGTTCTTGGTAAGGACCTGAGAATCTTTCTTACAAGCTCACTGTTAGAATAGGACTTACCAAGACTCTTTAAACCATTTATAATATCAGTAAAGTGAGTAAACATTTCAGTTATAGACTCATCATGCTCCATTTTAAACAATTCATATTTATGCACGAGCATGTTAATTTTGGACTCCTTTACTTGATTAGTTCCTTCATGGATTACTTCTAATCTATCCCATATTTCTTTAACAGACAAGCAAGTTGAAATACGATTAAATTCATTAGCATCAAGAGCACAATATAGAACATTCATAGCTTTAGCATTTAGTTGGGCATTTTCTTATCAACCTCATCCCACTCTTTTTGGATTTGGCTGATTCCACACCATCAATAATTTTAGTGGGTGTGTGAGGGCCATTTACTATGATACTCCATATATCATAGTCGAGTGCTTGAATGAAGATTTTCATCCAAGCTTTCCAATAGGTATAATTGGACCCATTGAAAAGTAGAGGTCGGTTAGTGGACTGCCCCTCGACTAGAGAAGTGCCAACTTGAGTTACCATAGATCTTTAGCTCTTTGATTGGTTAGATCAAAGTAGGGCTAGAGCACCGGGCTCTGATACCACTTGTTTGTAGGAACCAGATCTGGGTTTCAGGGTTAGATCTTGAAACTTTTTCAAGATCATACAGCGGAAGACTAAAATAAACCAAAATTTATTTTCTAAAACCAGAGAATTTCTAGATCTAAGATCCTATTACATGATTATTACATAGCATTAAATCAAAAATTAAAATATATAAATATAGCATGAACTACATGTTGATCATATCAACATGTTTCTATACTACATCTAATGTATGTATTAAACAATAGATCAGATCTATTACCTTGCAAGTTAGACGTTCTAACCTTGCTGATCCGGCTTGAGGATGATGTTGCAAGCCGCACATGCGTCCGACCTCTAGGAGTCATCCACACGAGCCCACGAATCTCGATCAGAAGTCCTGCTTCAGGAAATCAGCACAGTATGCTAGTACTGTGCTAATCCTTCTTTGATGGTTGATCAGGTGCCTCCTTCTTCTTGATTTGGACTCTTCCAAAGATGAAAAGTAGAAGGAGAGTTTTAGATCTGAGATGCTCTCAGAAAACTCAAGATGGAAGGAGGAAAGATATGAAAACAAACAACCCTAGAAGAAGACCCTCTTCTTCTTCTCGTTTCTCTCTCTTGACACCCTAACTTGTGTCTTTTATATCTCCACGACCCAAAGGTCTTTCTCTCTAATTTTTGGATGCTCAAAGGAAGCTCAAATATCTATCTCCTTTGAAAATTTCATAAAGAAACTCATTTTATACAAAGAGATATAATAGAGTCCTTGTCTAGGTCAAATACCTAGTCAAGGCTTATCCAAACATGGCCAGTTAAGGGGCGCCCAACTCTTGAGCACCTCCTCCATATTTTATGCATGGATCACTAGCAAAGGGTGCATAATGTATACCCTAAAAGCTACAAAAATTCAAAAAAAATTTGGATAAATTCGGTGCAAAATTGAAAGAGTTTTGGATTTCTAAAACTCTATCTCATAGAATTCGAAATCCAAACTTATTCCTTTTTGATTTGATCCAAACCACCTTCCATGTAAGAAAGAAGAGAGGAGACCTTTTGTGAACGTGGGAGAGACCTGGGAGAGGGCTTTTGTCGCACAAAATAATAGGAGATTTGCGTTGAATGAGAGAGAGGGCGTGGGGAAGGCTTATGTGGTGCAAGGTGGAATCCTAGTTTACTAGGATTCTATCTCATGACTTGTTTTAATTTGGTTTCTCAAACCAAATCAAATCAAAATTAGATCAACCTAATTAAAATAAGTCTTAACCTAATTAAGAACTTAATTTAATCAGATTAAATTAGATTTAAATTTAATTTAATTTTCTAATCAAATTAGAAATTAGATTGACCCAAGTCCTAGTTGAACTAGGACTAGTTTTTCCTTGCACTTGGCTTATCCAATAAACCAATTAGACTTGATCCAATCAAGTCCAAACTAAATCTAATTAAATTATATTTAATTAGACTTAATCTCAGCCCATTGGCTTAATCAAATTAAGCCAATTAGCAATCGAATTGCTAATCGATCCTCCTGCAACACTTGCACTGGGTTAAATGTCAATCGTATTGATCATTAACCCTAGAACGATTCTTAATCATTGATCAACCATCCGATTGGATCATGAACTCTAATGTGTATGACCTCATAGGTCCGAACCTAAGCGTAGTACAGGAATAAATTTTTATACCAATCGAAGTGATCATCTAGCAATGTACCCGACGATCGGATAGGTCGAATGTGTAGAACAACATTCTTAGAACCCATGCGGATATAGTTTTCATATAATTCATCCCCTTGAACAAAATGATCATAGGAACCCCAGAGTTCAACTGTCAACTCTGATCAAGGTGTCCACATTGTATTTCAAAATATCAAATCCATCTAATGGATTACCCTGGCCAAGGTTTTGCTAAATTGAAATACAGCGACTCATTCTTCTCCAACTCTTGGAGTGGTCAATCCCATCTCGATCACACTCTGACTTTGCAAGTACTTGACTGTGCCCAGAAGCCTTCCCTCCCTGAATTAGAAATTCAGTTAGTCCAGTACCAAAGCACAGTGAGTTGCTTGCAAGTCACTGAGGCGATCTCAGGTCTAAGGGACACTTATACCTATATCCCATCAAAGACATTCTCGACAGCAGAATGCTCTGGAGTTGGCCACGTTCAATGATGATGTACCCTTACATCTCACCTGTATGCCATACCAGTGTCTCCACACTCCTTGGTTAAGAGGACAACCAACCCATATGGCCTACAGCGACCTATGCTCGATAGAAGCTATCGTCCTTATTAACAGTTATCATTTGGTCGTGAACAGTTTTAAGAACTAATCGATAAATCCTCTCTTTATCGAACTTAAATAGTCCTAAGGACTTCATCAT